>NW_028259162.1:15454545-15757575 GCF_977971745.1 Zootermopsis nevadensis
GATTTACATGTGGAACATTTACGACATGTTTCGGCTATCATAGAGCCGTCATCAGGTGTTATGTTATAAACTTTTTAACTGAATTACTGATTTATAATGCTTTTTAGTTTTCATTTCATTTTCTCGTCCTTCATATTGTATCTTCATCCGTTGTTGTGTCACATGTCTAATATAATTGCATGTCGTAGTGATGCCAATGTTGTGTATATTGGACTGTGAATTAAAGGTTTCAAAACTATTAATGAAAATTGAATATAGAAAACAAAATAAATAGATGAAAGTAATCATATGCACTCCAGTACCTTGACCCCAACCCTGACAAACCACCTTTCACCCACTAGCACCGCAGTCGGTAACCAGCCACGATCCGATACAGTATACCTCCAATCTCTCCTAATATTGCTACGATATTACTTCTCGGGTAAGTTTATATGATTACTTTCATCTATTTATTTTGTTTTCTATATTCAATTTTCATTAATAGTTTTGAAACCTTTAATTCACAGTCCAATATACACAACATTGGCATCACTACGACATGCAATTATATTAGACATGTGACACAACAACGGATGAAGATACAATATGAAGAACGAGAAAATGAAATGAAAACTAAAAAGCATTATAAATCAGTAATTCAGTTAAAAAGTTTATAACATAACACCTGATGACGGCTCTATGATAGCCGAAACATGTCGTAAATGTTCCACATGTAAATCGAGTACTCGATACGGAACGAAAAATGATATTTTAATCTTTTAATTATCTTATATTGTGATTGACGGCCAATTTTAATATATTTTTAATACTATGACTTTCAAATATGATAATTTTGAACTCGGTAAGCGTTACATTTTTGTTTTAAATTTTGAAATTTCGAAAAACTTTGAAAATTATAAAATTGTGGGCATTCTTAAATTTTAAAAATTTAGAAGATATAGAATTTTTTAAGTCTTAATAAAATTCATATTTAGATTTTTGAGGAATATTACTTTTTAACGCCGCCACAGAGGCCGCGTGGTCTGAGGCGTGGGCCTTGTGCCGCTTGGTCAATGGGACCGTGGGTTCCAATCCCACTCATGGCATGGATGTTTGTTCGCGTCTTTCTGTGTTGTGTTGTCCTGTGTGTAGGTAGAGGCCTTGCGATGGGCCGATCCCTCGTCCAAGGAGTGCTACCTAATGTCTATAGATCAAGGCCCGCAGGTGCTCAAGACACTGAAGAACGGGACGCCTAAGTATTTTGTTTTAGCATTTTTATATCATGAAACTCTGAAATTTGTGAAGTCCGAGAATGTGGTGGGGTTATTTCATTCAAGTTTCTGCGAGGTCAAGTTAGGTTAGGTGAGATGAGGACGTGTTATGTTAGGATATGGCACGACAACCCAGAAGACATTTATCTTTGAAATCACCGCCGCGAAAATATAAAACCCTACTAAGAGAGACGTTGCAGGAAAGATGTTACATAATATGGAACTTCATTGTATGTAGTCTTCGTGTAATAGTGTTAGGATGAGGAGGGTTTGGTGGGCGGGGCATGCAGCAGGGACATGTAAATAAAGAAACGTGTTCAAGATTTTGGTTCAAAGGGGATAGGTAATTTATGAGACGTTAATATTAAAATACACGTACGGATGTAGGATGTAATGAGATTTATTGGATTAAGCTGGTTCAATACAGGCTCCTGCAGGAGACCTATGTTAGTTTCATAAATTACCTTCATGTTTAAAGAATCAGTATTAGTTTGTCTTTAATTTACGATATACTTTTCTTGCCTTATATTTATTATATCGTCTCGTTTAATAGTATTACCACTGTGAACGAAAAACACATATTTCGCGCGGTTATATGTAAACATGTAGACCAAGTACGAGAAATCTTGTTGTTGTTGTTGTTGTTCTTAGTCTGAGAACCAAGGAATCTCATCTTTACTCTGGTTATGTAGCTCTGTATGCACTGTATTTTTCACGGTAGGAAGGGAGAAACTAAATTGCCACACCACATGAAAGAGCAGCTTGAAATGAACCAGCGGAGTGCCTTATGTAGACACTTTTGAGCAAGGAGAAAGCACTGAAACGCTAGTGGGGTTGCGAAATTGCACCGTCTTGGAGTCAATCACCGGCTAGGCCAACATGAAGAAGTAGTAAGGCGGGGAAAGTAACCAAAAAGAATATCTGCACATTCGATATTCGAAATTGTTAACTTGGCTGGACCATGCTTATGGCTTTCGATTACGTTCCAAAGTTTGTGAAGGATCTTGAAAGACAAATAGTCAAATTGTAGCATTCAATTCGTATTTTTAGTTTTTTTAAAGACACAACGAGATTTTCCTTAAGCACCATTAAGATGATCATCATTTTAATGGTAAAGAACTGCGTATTATTTACGGTACGGAATACATTCTTAAAAAATAAGTTCGGCTTTTAAGGTTTAAATTACATGTTCTTAAACCAACATGAAAGAAACAGATTTAAGATGTCTGGTTTTCTGTCGTGAATAATTTCGTTACTTTGTGTCTTATGTTACAGGATAAACACGATGTGCCATATGGTTTTGCTAAAGAAAGTACTTTGGCGTTATAAAAATCAAAACATCATCTCTCTGTGGATGACACTGATGATCCCGCTAGATGGTAACAAAATACGTGGAATTCTAGTTGCCTTTACGAACTTGGCAGATATATATTTACGTCTTAAGAACTAAAAGAGATACATATAAAATATTCTTATAAATGTATACACATATATTAAAGCAAGACTATGAACGTCTTCGCCTATACATAAACACATGTACGTTAGTAGATACTGGGACACGCGAGTGACTGTTGGTAATAAACATGTGGGTCTCTGCCGCTCAAATGCGTTATTCGACGCGTCTCACAACGCGTGTTTTTGACTCGCATCAGTATCACTGCATATCATTTTCATATTTTATGGCACCGTCTTGAAACTAATTAACTCTCATACCGTGAGAAGACAGCGTGAAGTGACTTTGGCAACTCTAGTATCGCCTCCGCTTCGCGGGCTCCTAATAGCTGTTCATTTCGGATGTATTTGTAAGGAAAGACATATTTTGTTATCATGAAGTCATTAGGTGTGTGCCCCATAATAGCGCCGTAAAATGTTTAGTCTGGAAATTTGAGGAGAAGAGACGAAATGCGTAAATTAGAAAGAATCTTCTGTAAGTTAAATATGACAGTGTAAATACAGTTCTTCTGGTTCAAAATACGGTCTTTGTGAACACGTTGATAAATATTCGGGTTGCGCAAAAAACGGGGAATTCCTTGAGAAATTGAGCAATAATTAGCCCCCCCCAAGAAGGTTTCTTCTCTATGAAATTAAATATTACACGACAGTTCGATAAATTAAATCGAACGTTCACAAGGATCTATCTTGACGCACATACTTATATTATTTTTATGTTACTACAGATCATATAGATTTGTGTTCGGGGGATAGAAAATTATTTCTCAGCCCAAAGGATGTAGGCCTGTATGTTTCGTTAAAAGCTGTCATATTTAGATTTTAAGATTACTGTACTCAGTGATCCCTGTACCAATTAGATAAGTTATCTGACTAATTTAATTCTATGGGACACTTTCCTTTTTCCGATTCCGATATTTGTTCATCTGGCCAGAATGTCCACGGCTTTTGTGAAAATAGTAGATTCATTTCATTCTCCAGAAAAATCCACTGCTCAACTATAACCAGGGCCAGTTTAATCCAGTCCATACCGTAATCCTTATACGGAGGGTTCTAAATGTTCCACATCTGGGACTACATTCACCTTCTCTTATCGACTTGCGGCCCTAGAGCATTTCATTAAAACACCATAAAAGTTTATTAAAAATGCTACTAAATTAGGACTATATCTGCAAGAAAATTGAAGTTACTCTTTCATTTTCTTTATCAGAATCAGACATAGAGTTATTTTACACTGCTTTTGCTTGAATAATCCTTCAATATCACGTTTAAATTCTGTTGTTGAACCCTTCAAGTGTTCATCAGTAAAGCTCGTCATGTTTGACTTAACCTTCATTATTAAGCTCCGCAGTTGCTCGCAGTGATAATTATTGACTATTCTGACGTCATTAACCCCTTAAAGCTCGTAGTTCAGTTTAGTTCTTTCCTTAAAGAAAGCATATAAATCTCTGTTACAAGGATGAGTTGGTTAAAGTTCTTCCAAGAAGTACTCCATGTTTATTCTGAAAACCATATGAAACCCATACACAGGCTTCACGCAGTGGGCATAATAAGTAGTTAGTGGATGGTAAACTACATCTACACCACTGGATATTAAGGTTTTAACAATATGTATTTTACGATGTAAAATAACAAAATTTGACAAAGGGCCGTGGGTTGAGAACCTCTGCTTTAGTGTCAAATTTCATGCTTATGAACCCATCATCATCTGTGCCTAAATCTCATTCTTTCCTGAGGTTGTCCGTCTGAAATGTACAGCACCGAACTCCCATGTCGGAGGACCACCCCTTGTCTTCCGCCGATGTTCTCTTGCTAATTATTACATATTCATAGCTATCGTCCATCCGGTACCACGCCGTGGTTACAAGCGGCCCAATTAACTTGGCCCCTCAATTGATGCGGCTACTCATGAGTGCAGCACATTTCCTTCTTTAGCATCCGGGAAATTAGTTGGACGTTTGTTTGTAGCATACCATTCAAAAGTGGCAACTGCCTCCTACTTAAATGCAAGAGCAGTCGTTTTGTGGCGGCACTGTTAGGTTGATGACGTTGTTAACATGCTCGCAGTGTTAGGCCGCCGCTCTTAAACCTCACGATAATAGTACACCACTGTAAAAGTGTCAAGCGCCAGACTGAAGGCAGTTCTACATCACAAATATCTATCAAGATGCAACACACACACGGAATATTTTTTATGTCCTTTGTTAATACACGATCCAACATAATACTGCCTAGCATGTGGACTAGAATGGCCGGCACGGCATATGCTGTAAAACATTTTATATTTGCGACAAGACAAAATAACTTATAACCAAGAATTAAGGACTTTTACTTTATGTAAAGAAACCTGACAATGGCAGAGTGCCCTAGCGCTGGAGGTGAAAGTGTTGGGACGTGGGGAAGTTAGAAAGCATATTAAATTTTGCTAAGATTGTTTTATAAATAATTAACCATCCAACTTACTAACTCCGTGTAACATAGCCATTGTTTAGAAACTGATATTAACTGAGCTAGTCAAGAAACTACGGAACCCGAAGTTTTATTACAGTCTCTTTTCTGGGCCTGTTGAATGCGGCTCACAAATTTCTACCATTCCTCCTCAACATCCATCTCAATATTATCTTTCCATCTAAGCCTAGACATTCCGAAGGCCTCTTCCTTTTAGGCTTTCTTGTAAGATATTTAGCGTCGATTACATCGGTGATGAAAAGTGCGCGAAAGATGTCTCGTTAATTACATTTAACGGTTTCGTAATCGAGTGGTTAATACTGCTTCCATTTTCGAAGGTCCCGGATTCTGTCCTCAGTCCAGATGACAGCCCTCACCTCTTCCATTATTATCCTTCCAAAGTCATCAATTGCAACAATCAAATTTGACACTTAACGATTTTAACGATGTAGATGAAGAAGCATCGATAAATAATTTAAGAAACAAAGTCAGAAGCAGAATGAGTCCAGTAAAATTTAAGGAATTTATGGGAAATAAAGTGATAGTAAACGTACTTAAAATAGCAACTTGGAATTCACATGAAGGCCTGGGGAAAATTACGGAATAAATCAATCACATGATATTTCTGACTTGGAACAAATAATGTTCAGAAAAGTTAAAGAGAAAGTGTGATTAGTTTAATATACTCTAAATAGATCTATTTGGAATCTGGATCTCAATTGACTTGGGTTAGTGTGCTACGTACCTACACTTACAGAAGTAGTTTACGTTTCAAAACAAACTACACTAATAAATTACGACACAAGATTAAATAAGTCCTGAGTTTCATGGTTTATTACAATTATAATGACTTATTATGGTTACTTTTGGTTGAAACATGTAATCCAAGAGAATTGACTGTGAACTGAGTTTATGAAAATGACAGTCAAGAAAATAACGGGAAACATTTTACTGTGTAACACAACGTAAAGTGCTTGAAAATGAATCTGCTTGAACTTATACTCTTCTATGTAACGTGTACACGGCATGCATTGTAATCATATAAACCCATACATTTTATGTCACTTAATAAAAGTCTTTTTTTAAGAAGTAATATTTGAAAAATACATAATACCTGAATTTGTTCTTCTGTGACTAGATTTTGACAAGATACCAAACGCTTTTATGCTAAACATAAAATCTTGGCTAAGGAGTAGAAACATTCGTACATATATTTTAAGTTTCTGAGAAATTAATTCGACCTCGGGTTTATGTGTTTGGTAATATGGATAAGATAAGATAGGAACGTCTTTAAAATTCCCGACTCATTAATTATCTCTACTGTACACCTGCTTCCATGAGTCGAGGAATCTAATAAATGTTGACGTTTAACTTCAGCTATTATAAAAATTTCAAGTAGCATTTTGTTGGCAAAGGTCCATCATATTCCTACAGTTTCTGTCTGTGATGCTCAAAATTAATAATATGAGACCATCATAAACAGTGTGTAAGATAAATGAAATCTGCCTTTTTCGCTTTACATATTCTCATTCTAATCTGTACCGTATTTTTACTGCGCGGTTTACAGTATAATTATATTTCAATCAAGAAACCAATACGTGCTCTAAGGCTTTTTCCTTGACGTTTATCTAAAGAGACTGTCAGGAATTAAATAAAATCATGTTCACTGAAGTGACCGGCTTGAAAGATGGCAGCTGAGTTTTGGACGCTTCTGCGCGTCTCCTGTCACGTGCCCTCGTGAGCCAGTCACTTTCTGAGAGTTAGTGTATAAAGTATTCAGTTACTGAAGCTAGAAGAAGACGTCATTTTTATATTTCCTTTCTCTGTGTCACCCTCCTTTATTCATGTCGGCCACTTTATCTTTTTGTTACGTAATCCATTGGGTGCAAACTTTAATCTAGGCACCCTCTTCTAAAATACTATGATTCCATGATCTTTCTTCAGGGTGGGACCAAGTTTCGCACCCTTATGATGTAATTTCATTTCCATTATTTATACATTTGTGCGACATTTACTTCTTCTTTAAACTTTTCCATTGCGTTACTTGTATTGTTTGTTTTATATCGATTCTCTGCCTTTTAGCCGAGATTAGTGGTACACAGTTCTTATTTTGAATCTCAGTAAAGCTAAAGCATAACCAGATACGATCATATTTCGGGTTCGTGGGCACAGTTGTAAAATTGCATATTTTGGTTTGATGAAAGTACCCGCCATATCAATAGGCCCTCAGAAAAGTGAAATCACTTCTGAGGTTGATGTGAAAAACTACTTCGTTATGCCCAAAAGAGTAAACGGTCTGCAATGATGGTTATCTATATGTCGTGAAGTATAAATCTTCGACAACACATTCTAAAGATTACACGAAAGAGGTGATTAGCTTTTAGAAATGTAATTACTTGAACCTACCTTTCATTTTGAATTACTGAGTTTATTCGTGTTAACCGTTTTAAAAGGATATCTAAGCGGTTTCTTGTACACAGTTTTCAAAAATAATTGTAAGGCATGACACCCCTGAGCTTAGGGTAGTCACCGTACTGAAATGCAAAGTGTATTTCTGTGTATGTCTCAGAGGAACATTATCATAATCGCCGTTTGCGTGTGTATATGTTACCTTTGCCCAACCAACATTATTTTTCTAAGTAACCTTTATAGTGTTAGGACATTTCAAAACCTGGCGTCGTAACAGTGCATATGAAACCCGACGGAACTAATGATACAATTTCTTGAAGGTGACACTTTTCCGCAAGACTTTATATCATACACAAACCAAGTTACCCACGACTACATAATTTATGGATTTAAATTAATTACAAGGGTTATTCTGAACAAGGAGATGAAACTTTCGATTTTATAAAAGGTGGGGAATGTTTTGAACAGCTGAGCGATTATTAGCTTTTGAAGAAAAACTTTATTCTATGCGATTAAGTAACTGCTAATAGAAAGTAATTTTGAGTATATGGAACAATATGGGTTTTTTTTAAATAGAACTTAGATGGGAACAGCCAGCGTAGATGACTCTTCGGTTTGAGAAAGAAGATGCCGAAGAAGAATCATAGAGTACCATAACAGTACATAATGAGCTAAACAGTGCCTGAAAATTTGCTGCAAAAATCATTTCAGGTGTGCTGTCATCAACAAATTTTCGCCGTTTCCCGAAAGCATTGTCAAGTTCCAAACGTCGCATTACTATAGGCTTCCCGTGGTGATATCTTAATAGTCTCATTGTGAATATACTCCTTGTTGAATACGCAAGACAATGTAATTAAAGTTCTTTAAAATGTTTGGCAAATAATTAATTAATTCCTCAAAGCACCGGGTTTCCTATATGTACTACATATTTTATCACATAATAAAGTGGATTTTTTCCACAGAGATCATTTAAGGGTTTATTATGATTCTCATAATAGCTACTATTTCCAGCAGATATAACCATTTTTTGTACAAAGACGTGTTTTATTTTCTTATACTGTATTTTCCTATACTATTTAAATGCGCTTCTTATTTCAAGGAGTTAAATTTTATTTCGGCAATTATTATGAATACACTCATCACAAAAATTTTCACCATACAAAACTACGTTAGCTCTTCTTCTTTAAATCACACGAGCCTTGGAATAGTGGATAATTTCCTGCTTTTCAAAACTCGTGTTAGATATTCGGTAGGACTCCTTGAATAGGAGTTTACCACAGTGGATAAAATTGTGGATATACATTAAGTCATTGTGACAACAATTATATCAGTTAGTATTTTAAAATACGCTTATATTTCTTTGTTATTATACTAATCAGCCTAGTACATATGACGTTTGGTAAGCATGTCGTCAGAATCTCTTTACCTGACAAACTGGTAGTGATGTAAAACTTGTTGATTCGTATGGACAAGGACCTTTGGTTGTCGGCGAGCCTTCGTTCCGATTAGATCTTGATGGAAAATGCGATACGAGAAGAAAGGTTGAGAGCTGTCTTCCAAGACGTGCAGACGTCATGTGTCTCGGCGGGCGCAGACTGAGCAAGCTGTTTCTGTCTGAACGTATATCCATACAACGAATTAACTTTATATATACCATATTGATGATTACGTAACTAGGGAGCAAACCTGCTTCCGTGTGTCTGTTTTCAGTTCAGTCTTTTGCTGGAAATTTCGATTCTGCCTCAGTTCCATGAAGAGCCGCAGGAGGTCAGTCAGTATAGTACAGTGATCTAAAATTAAATAACAAATGAATTGTAAGTAAATAAACAAGTTAAAGCTATTGAATTTGTACAATAGTAAATAAATTAATAATAAGTAAGGAAGACAAAAAGAAAGACAAATATCAGGAATGTCTTAACTTGATGTGATTAGAAAATTTTTGGTGCAGAATGTTATTCTGATCGCCTTTGTCTTGCGTGTTGATAATTTGAATGGTTCTTAGCAGTGCCTTTATTAAATATACTGGAACGTGTGAACTTGATTTTGTAGGAAGATTTCTGTCTTCTGGGTTGTTGCGCTATGTCGTCTGGTCGTTGTTAACCAACTTTTCAGAGGTCATACTGCCTCCGTCATCAGGCCCTGATGATGGAGGCAGTATGACCTCTGAAACGTTGGTTAACATCGACCAGACTACACAGCGCAACAACCCAGAAGACAGAAATCTTCATACTCTGATGACGGAGGCAGTATGACCTCTGAAACGTTGGTAAACATCAACTAGACTACACAGCGCAACAACCCAGAAGACAGAAATCTTCATACTCACCGCTGTGAAAACCGCAAATCTTACGCGATTGTGTAGCTTTCGAGAAACCTCTACAACCGCGCAATGTTAGAGGATGCAGTGAAGACTTGTCCATAACATGTGCTGTTGTGATTTCCTTATCAGTGTTGCTGTGAATATGAAAGAAGTCGTTTGGCTCCAAGTAGAATTAACAGTATCGAAAGTTTTTCGATATTAAATATTTATTAACACTGCGTCATCTCGTGGTTTAAGCTGTGTTATTTAATAATTTGAAGTTTATGTTTTTATGCTCTAGCTCAGTTATATTCGAACTTTATATTTTTGATCGGAAAAATCTCATTCGTTTCCTTTATGTGTCGTTCTTTATCTTCTCTGTACGAAAGTATTTCGAAACCATTTTATGTTTTAAAGTCTTAATAGCGTTTCTTGAACGTAGTTAATTTAGGAACTGAGGTTTAATGGTCTAATAATGTAACATATATATTTAAGACACACTAAACTTTTCAACCTTTCATATTTCTTAGGTTATTAAAAAAATATTAAACATATGCTGATTGAAAGTTTTTAGCTTTTTATGCTACAGTTGTAGTTACTTCTCCTTTTTTTCCAACTTTACAAAGTGCATTTTTTAATATGATTTAGATTAGCGTTTAAGTTCGGTCTACTTGAACCTAACGTGTGGAGTGCAGGTTAGGAATTGTATTTAGTATTTTAGACATCCCAGGAGACAGAAGACTAGTTACGATGACTAAGAATTTGTGGTTCTTCTCAGTTCCTCCAGATAAATGCTTACACATATCAAAAAGTTTACGACTTTGTCCTTCCATGTACCATGTACTTCTGTATTGCATCTTTAAAGCCCAGAGAGAACTATTTATATATATATATATATATATATATATATATATATATATATATATATAGCAGCATTAGTATCAGTAAATCAACATTTTGTATTTATGGGTTTCGTATGAATCTCACGTGTGTAAAGAGGGATTATTTCCGAAAACATCATTAACCAATTGATCTTTGAAATGGAATCGTGTAGTTTTCTTTTCGGTACGGACTGAATTCTTAATTATTATTTAGAAGAGTTTCGGCTCCAAGAGCTTTTGTTTGAGCAGGGTAAAATTAATATATGGACATTAATTTCTTTCGCAGTGGGTGGTGTGTCATATATAATTATCCAATTGTCTCAGTGATTTCCATAGTGTGTGTTCTGCATACGTTTATTGCTACTTTGCTCCTTCACCTTTGCCTGTAGTCACTTGCGTTGGAGGCTTCATGGCTCATTTCTTGCAATGAAATGTTTGGCCTTCACTTTGTGAAATGGGGAGCTACAAAAATTACTTCGCAAATGATAACTGAAGAACAACTTCGTGTATTTAATTCATGTTTCGTGCCAACACGCCCGGGTCCCCCACGTTGTTGTGTCATTGTTTATGTGTGTATTAGCAATTGCATGGGAGGTCCTTCTCCGTCTTAATTACGTAAGCATTTGAAACAGTTTTTGTGCTCGTGGTAGTCCCAAGTTTTGACACTGACACTCCTTTCATTCCTTAGTTGTAAAATGTCTTGTACGTGTTCTTCGAGATCATTATGAGCAAATGAGTCATCCCATGCGAAAATAGCATGGTATGAATATTTCGTATGCTATTTTATTTATTTGTTTATTTATTTATAGTTTGTTTAACGACTGTATCACTGTCTGAAACTACATAGCGTCGATCTTCCTGCTTTAAACATCCAACATCCAAAACTCTGTAGTCTACCTACTTGAAATTAGACGATATATGTCTGAATCAAGCTTTTATGACTGAGTTTTCTCGATGTTTTACTTAGACTCTCTTGGCAGGTGCAGAAAATCTGCATTCTACGAGCTATTACCAATGTCGTTAAATAAACCATAAATCAGTAAATAAATAAAAATATATTATTTAATTAAATTTATTTACGTTTGTTATTTTGTATACCATGAGAAAAGAAATTTACACGACTTTTCTTCTATTTATTTATTGTTTTGCATCTGCTGTTTTCTTGATCATTTAACGTAAATTCTGATTAGTGAAATAAAATCCAACTTTCAGTTAGTGGCGAAAGTTAAGCATGTAACTTACATACTTGTCAGTTGCTAATTACAGCAATCTCAATAGTCTAAACCGTTTGTTTTATGACTACTCTGCGGACACAATTTTTGACTACGTGTAACAAAAATGAAATGTAATATTTCCTGTTTATTATTTATATATACAATCTTCAAAAAAATAATGAATATATTCTACAGGCAGTCTGATAGATTCATAGTACGCCTGTTCTTTGACTAATATTTTCAATTTATACAGTCACGAACGTAACCAGTGTACAGATGGTTTTGCTACAACACTCACTAATAACTAACTAACTAACTAGATGGCTTACCGAACCCGAAGGTTCATCACCGAATTAACCAAAGCCCTCCACCGGACCCTGTCCTGGGCCAACAAAATCCAGTTTCCTTCAACTCCTATCTCGGATAGATCCCGCCTGAGATTATCCTCCCATCTACGTCTAGGTCTCCCCAGCGGTCTCTTCCCTTCAGGTTTCCCAACCAGTACCCGGTGCACACCTCTTGTCCCATCCATGCGCGCTACATGTCCCGCCCATCTCACTCTTCTCGACTTAATCACCCTCACAATACTGGGGGAGCAGTACAGATTTTTAAGCTCGTCATTGTGCAGTTTTCTCCACGCCCCATCGTCTTCCCTCTTAGGCCCAAATATCCTCCTCAACACCCGATTCTCAAACACCTGCAATCTGTGTTCCTCCCTCTGAGTGAGAGACCATGTTTCGCACCCATACAAAACAACAGGCAAGATTATTGTTTTGTATACTTTAATTTTCAGGTTCTTAGAAATCAGACGGGAAGACAAAATATTTTGGACTGAGAAGTAGCAAGCATTTCCGGAATTTAGTCTCCTCCTAACTTCCTCACAAGTATCATTTTGATTTGTTATTGTTGTTCCCAAATATTTGAACTTTGTAACCCTTTCAAAGGATTTATTAGCTACCCTAAGATAATTTTGCCCGCCTGTCTTCTGATGACGAGATACTAACATGTACTTAGTTTTTTCTGAATTTACTTCCAGCCCCACTTGTCTACCAGCCTCTAGTAAAACTTCTGCGTTCCTCTTTATTGTATTTATATCGTCCCCCAATAAATTAACATCATCAGCATATGCCAATAGCTGATGTGTCCCGTTCAATTGCAAACCCTCCTGCCTACCTTGGACCTTCCTGATGGCGTATTCTAGCGCAAAGTTAAAGAGCAAGGGAGACAAAGCATCTCCTTGTTTTAGACCGTTCTTGATGAGGAATGTCTCAGATACATATTTACCTACTCGAATTTTGCTGCAGGTTTCATTTAAGCACATTTTTATTAGACCCACTAGCTTCTTTGGTATACCAAATTCAATAAGAATATTATATAGCACTTCTCTCTTCACAGAGTCATAGGCTTTTTTGAAATCTATAAATAACTGATGTACAGTCCCACCGAACTCCCATTTTTTCTCTAGTATCTGACGAATGCAAAAGATCTGATCAATCGTTGATCTGTTTCGTCTGAACCCACACTGATGATCCCCAATAGTTTCATTCGCATATGGGGTTAATCTTGCCAAAAGAATGTTGGATAGAATTTTGTATGAGGTTGATAGCAGCGATATTCCTCGGTAATTACCACACTCAGTCTTGTCCCCCTTCTTATAAATAGGAATAATTATGGATTCCTTCCATTGATGTGGCATCTCTTCCTTATCCCAAATTAACTGAATAAGCTTATGGATCCTCATATGCAACCCTTTGCCACCTGCTTTAATTAATTCGGCCGGAATCTGATCAATTCCTGGAGATTTATAACTTTTCAACTTCCCAATGGCTAGTTCCACTTCATCTAAGCTAGGTTCTGGCACCAACAGTTCAGCTGTATGCATTTTAATCTGTCTAATATCACCAGTATTATGAACATTTAAGAGCTCGCTAAAGAAATTTTTCCACCTATTCACAATTTTTATTGGATCTGCAAGCAAATTGCCACTATCATCCTTTACCAAATTAGTCTGGGGTTGATATCCTTTCTTAAAGTTATTAATGCCTCTGTACAGGTCTCTGATGTTTTTTTCCTTATTATTTGTCTCAAGTTCAGCAATTTTGCCCTTCAGGTATTCCCTTTTCTTAGTCCTAAAGGTTCTACTAGCCTCACGTCTCACGTTACATAGATTATCCGCATTTGTTTTGTTTGGGTTCTGCAACCATTGAAATTTTGTTTGCTTCCTTCGATCTATTAATTTTGAACATTCTTCATCAAACCACGGTTTATTTTGCTTTCTCCTGTAGTATCCTAGTTTCTCTTTTGCTGAAATTTTGATGCAGTTTCTGACATTTTCCCACTCCCTGTTGATGTCCACACTTTCATTATCCTCATTTGTCTCTAAAATTTGAAACCTATTCGAAATTTCAACTTGATATTGTTCCTTTGCCTCTCCCTCACTTAATTTTTTCAAATCAAATCTTTCTGTGTCAAAATTTTGTTTAGTTCGTCTACTTACTGAAAGCCGCTCCCTCACTTTTGCTACCCCCAGATAATGATCAGTGTCGCAATCTGCTCCTCTGAATGATCTCACATCAATTACATTTGTCTGCCTTCTCTTATCTACTAAAACATGATCTATTTGATTGTGTGTTCTGCCATCTGGGGAAGTCCAAGTGTATTTATGAACATCACGGTGTGGAAATTTTGTACTTTTTACAATTAAATCTTTTGACGTAGCGAAGGTCACTGCTCTGACGCCATTATCATTACTAAGTGCATGGAGACTCTCGCTGCCTATTGTGGGTTTGAAGACATCCTCCCTCCCAATTTTTGCATTGAAATCTCCTAGCAGAATTTTCATGTGATACTTGCCAAATGTATCAAATACTGATTCCAATTCTTCATAAAAGCTATCCTTGATATCATCGCTTTTGTCTTCAGTTGGGGCATGAACATTAAGGACAATGATGTCGCACCAACGTCCTTCCAAAATTACGTAAGACAACCTGTCACTAACAAATTCTACTCTCTTAACTGCTGCCCTAATTCTGCTATGAACAAAAAAACCCGTCCCTAGCTGATGATTGTCATTCCCCTTTCCATAGAACAACACTCACTAATAGGAATTTTTATTATTCTTGTATACTGAACCGCCATTTTATTTATAACTTTTGCTTTTAATATATAGCAGCTATATGTGTTACTGTGGAAACACGAAGAGCCAATTTTAAGGGGTCGGAGGATGTTAGTGCTCCGACTTTTTGGGAAATCTTACAGCTCATTTTACTGTTCTTGGTTACTGAAATTCGCCAGGTGAAGCCTTAGTACCTGGGGGGGGGGGGGGTAACAATTGTTTTCTTATCATGCATGTCGGTGGGAAAGAGCTTCTTTATTTAATGAGTTGTTCTCGGGCTACCAGCCGTGTCAGGTGGTAGAAAGGCGAAAACACCATCGTTTCGAGAACCATCTTCATCCTCATAATCAGGGTACAGAAGTGGCTGGAGATCCTATCCGTGCTCTGTACAAACTTGCCCCAGCCTCAAATTCATGGATGCACGTTATCCAGTAGAGCCTGGTGTGCGGAGTGACGTGCTCGCTATTTTTAGCCCAGATTTCCGGTCGGCTAGCATATTCGTCACCGAGTACAAAGCCCGGGTCAATGTGATACCCCATCTCTGTTGAAGTTATCTGAGTTTAGCCGAATTTCAATTGCTTCCTTCATGAGGCGGTCCAAATAACCTGCTGTCTTGTCCAACATGGCGGTATTGCTGAAGCCAATGCGATGCCCTGTGTTTATGCTGTGTTCCTCAACCGCAGACTTCTCAGACTGTTTGACACATGTTTGACTCATATGCTCTTTGCATCTAACCTCTATGGATCACCCAGTATGACCTACGTATATTTTACCACAATTACACGAAATTCGGTACATGACGGAGACCTTCAGACGCAAATCACCTTTGACTAGCTTGATCATGTTGATATTGTTCCTTCGCGGAATGTGAACCGTCTTGATTTCATAGTTTGCTACAAGCCTCCTGACTCCGTTAAAAATTACTTTTTGATACGGTAGTACCGCTATACCGATGAGCCGGGATAGCTCAGTCAGTATAGTGAATAGCTACGGGCTGGACGGCCGGGTTTCGGGGGCAGAGTATTTTTCCTCCACCCAGCCTCCTCTACAATGGGTACCGGGGTCCTTTCCCGGGGGTAAAGCCGGTCGAGGCGTGATGCTGACCACTCACCCCCATCTAGTGCCGAGGTCAAGGAAGAACGGAGCTATACCTCCGCTCACCCCAAGCGCCTGTACGGCCCGTAGCGGGACAAACTTCACTAGTACCGCTGTACCAATTGGCTTTTGCGTATATCATTTTGGATTCTCTTTCGTATGTAGAGATCGTCTGGTATCTTTCTTGTTGTAAACATTCTGCTGAGAGACGCGCTTAAGATGCTGAATTTCTCCCTTCAGACTTCCAGTGTCACAAAGTGTTCTGGCACGTCGGAGTAGTGTAGTTGGTAAGGCCCGTTTCTATGTAGGGTAATGTTCAGACCTGACGTGGAGGTACAGATTAGTGAGCATCGCTTTTCTGTATACCGAGGGTCCCAGTGATCCATCCGATCTACTGACCACAAGGACGTATATAGGAACGGTAGAGTTTTATTTTATTCCACCTCCATCGTAAACTAGACATTCGGATGGATGTTTCTGAGGTGTTTTAAAAATTCTTGTAACTCGTCCTTTCTACACTACGAACGTATCAGCCACGTGTCTGTAACAGTATGCTGGCTTCTTTTACGCCGAACGTAAGGCCTGCTGTTCAAGCTGCTCCACTTAGAGGTTGGCCACGACGGGGGCTAGGGGGGGATCCCATGGCGACCCCGTCCTTTTGGCAGTAAAAAGAACCATCGTAGAGAAAGTGCGTGGTCGTGACAGCTTGTCTTATAAGAACAACAGTTTTTGTGAAGTTATTGTGAAAGCAGTTGCGGTGTACTGCAACTGCTTTCACTGGCAAATTATAAACGTATAAAATGCGTTAACTTACAAGCAAATTGTAAGCACATGGACTGTGTTTAAGTTACTTGGTCTAGTACAGAATTCGAAATCAATAAGGAACTGTGGAATTATCTCCATATGGTAGGGTGCTTCGCAGAAAACTGGTGATCGCTAAGGTAGTTAAAATATTCTCCGCCTTTGTCGGGCTCAAACTTTCACGACTGTGACCAGAACAGACATTGGTTCAGCGTTCTTCTCTGAATTTTGATCAGTTTTCATGACTGTAAACAACTTAAATGTCTCCGAACATGTGATACGCTTTTCAAGATTTATAACCACAGTCGTCGCTCATTTAAGTCACATTGCAGCACGATCGACAACTCGTCAGCTTCACAAAACAAAACGGCAACTTCCCGACTGGAGTATGAAGTAAGCAAACGATTTAATTTGTTGAAAATCATGCCGTTATCTTCTCAATAGTGAATTCAGTCCCAGAAATTTTTGACGAGACCTCGTATGTTTGAGGTCACCTCAGGTATTCGAGAGAAAATGTTCGAAGAGATACAGAAAAGGAGAAACCTAATAATTTGTCGTACAATTTTATGAGTCCCCACAGACACAAACAGTTGGAGTCCAATTCATCTGAGATGCTTATGGGATAATAACATTTTAACTGATATAGAAATAATCTTGGATCACTGTCAAATTTTGAGTTCTTAAGCACCGTTTGCGTTGATTGGTGACTAGTTGAATGTACAACAAAAAAGTTGTCAGTGGAACCACGGTTCCGGAAAATTTGACGTAAATACGTCTATACGGAAAGGAAGTTTATATATTGGCTTTATTCTAAATATTTCCATTATATATGCTTTACAATTGAGATAAGTTTGATTAAGACATTGCTTATTCAACTTGAATTAGTTACGCTTAAGATGGGTCTGTGGTAGATGAATGTAATGTAAAGTAATGTAATGTAATGTGATGTAATGTAATGTAATGTAATGTAAGGTAATGTAAGGTAATGTAAGGTAAGGTAAGGTAAGGTAAGGTAATGTTTTATAGGTAACAACAATGACGAGTAAACAGATGACGTTTCCTAGGTAAGAAAAATGCTTGAATGCTTAACTTGAATTAGTTACGCTTAATATGGGTCTGTGGTGGATGAATGTTATGTAAAGTAATGTAATGTAATGAAATGTAATGTAATGTAACGTTTCCTAGGTAACAACAATGCTGAGTAAACAGATGACGTTTTCTAGGTAACAATAATGACGAGTAAACAGATGACGTTTTCTAGGTACCAATAATGCCGAGTAAACAGATGACGTTTTCTAGGTAACCAGGTTACACTTTTTCGTTTCTCTTTTTCGTCACACTTTTTTGCCGAATGACCCTTCCTTATTGACGTATTTACGTCAATAAAAAATTTGGCCTACAGGTATCAAAGAGAAATAAAGATCATGAATCAACAGTTAAATAATTGTATACACATTTTAGCCACGGTGATGTAGCGGTTAGGACGCTGGCCTTGTAATCCTGGGGTCTCGGGTTCGATTCCCGGCGGTGCCCGAATTTATAACTTGTGTTGGGCAAGGCCGTGGTCTAGGCAACACGGAGGTTTCCTCCGGAGGCTTCCCGGGTTTCTCCGTGGCATCCCAACAATTACTCCATTCACACACAGAAGAAGGCAATGGCAAACCACTTCTGGATCATCTGCCAAGAACGTATATGAACAGGTCCCAGTCCGAGAAAAGGATGGAAGAATCCTGTTCATATGGACCTGTCGTCAGACAGAACACTAAATAATAATACACATTTCTTACAACAGTAAAACGCATATCAATACTTGGTAACTGCATCCTACTATGCAGGATATGAGATTTCCACGGCGGTGAGTCTGAAGATGGCTGTCTTCTGGGTTGTTGTGCCGTGTGGTCTGGTAGACGTTTACCGAGGTCCTTGCTGCCTCCATCATCACCCCACTAGAAAGACTAAAAAAGAGTTAGTTATCTACAGTGATGTTGGGATTCGATGAAGTTTCATATTTAAAGTTTAACAAATTAATGCTATCACTAAATTTACTATGTATTTCCTTGCCTTTATATCTGAGTTTATGGTTTAAGAAGGTCGGGCGAATTATATTATGTTCATAAAACAGTGAGCTAAATTTTATAAGAAGGAGGCCATGGCTCGACTTTGGGCTGTCGCGCCACAGAAGAAGAAGAAGGTTTTACGAAAACGCAATGCACTAAGCACAATAAATTGCACAAAGTCAGTTATTGTTAACGGTTCGGTTTTCGACAGAACTTTGTGAAGGAATAAAAGGAATAAAGGAGCCCTTTGTGGGACACATATAAGGTCATGGACTGCCTCGCCAGTATTATAAAGCTGTCATAACTACTGTGTCAGGAACTTATCTAGGAGGCAAGCTAACGGCCTACACAAAACAGGTAGCTAGCGGCTCGGGCCTTGTATATGTGGAAAGGAAATGACATGAGGCATGCGAACTGATGCACGCTACGTGGTCTGAGCAGTGCAAGACAAGCATAACTAATATTGAAACAACGTCTCAATTTACAAGCCATCGAAAATGTGATCATATCATGTGCATTTTAATGCGACGTGAATATTCAAAACATCGCTCATTAATTTTGTCACAACATAAAGTATGCATGCTCGAGTGTAACTAATGCTGATTTACCTTTCGTAGTCCCTTCAGCACTAAGCAAAATCCATTACACCGTAGCGGTTGTGCAAAGTTAAATATTTATTTTTAGAAAGCAAACGCTTGAAAACATTACGCCATTCTCTGGACTCCACTTTACTTGTAGGATTTGATGTTTCCACGGCGGTGAGCGCGAAGATGGCTGTCTTTTGATTTACTGCGTCGTGTAGTCTGGTTGAAGCAAGGACTTCTGAAACGTCGGTAAACTTCTACCAGACTACACGGTGCAATTACACAGAAGACAGCCATCTACCACATTACGTATTTTCTCATAGTCACATTTTGAGTTCTTGCTGCCCTTTCTACTGGCATGAAATAATTTCTAATATCTCTGTTCTATAGATAAATACATTACTACTCGGTTATTAGTTATTAACTACCATTATTAATATTTAAATTCTTATGTTTTCTCATGATGTCCTGCAGTAGGATTTTAATAAAGCAGGCTACATTAGGGCTTTTCACTCTGCGGCCATCCATTACTAAATCTTTATGTTTTTATATTTTGTGTTTTGCATTTATTCACATAAAGTTCATAATGTTTTACAAACTTCAGTTTGATCATAAAAATGCCAAGCACAATATTCACCACACACGTCATATGGAGTCCTAATTGCACAAAACAAGTTGAAGGGTGGTTTTGGTGACCACGCAGTCCATGAGTGAGGTTTTGTCTTATCTGTATTTAACTGGAGCTCTTATCAAACAGTAGCGACCATAGAATTACAGTTCCATATTCGTAGGCGTATTGCAGCACGCTACAAGATAGGACTATAAAAATTTCAATGCATGGCATGGAAACCATAACATTACAATATTCGTCAGAACAGAAAATTTAGAGACAACTGTAGCTGTAAATTTTATTCTGAATATAAAATTCTAACTTATTAACGAGTTTACTAATATCAGTTTGAATACGTCATATTTTTAAAATATATAACTCTGTTGAATCGATATACAAGCTCGTAAGTGTACCGACGTAACATTAAGTAAGCTCTAAAAAAATTCCACCCCGAAAATAAGTATAACCTCGAATCAAAATGCGTGCATGACTGTAATAATTTTGAGCACATCCATCATTTCAAATCTTCTGATCTAAGTGTGTGCTGTACGCTTAATTGAGGTCTTTAATTGGTCGAGACAATGAATAAATTGCTAGTTTGCATCTATAGAATACGCTGCTTCAGTTGTGGCATACAGCGCAGAATGAGACTGTAGAAACAATCTAACCGGGACCCATGCAGTCAAGATAAAAATACAAATTGGCAGACTTTTGTTTCGTTTATGAAAGTATGGGAGCATTGGACAAGGTTCTCAAAATAAATCTGTGAAGTGCGCTTGACGAAACTTATGAGTGTTTTCAAGTTTACATTTTCATTTACGTTTTTGTAGCAGCGGCCCGTAATTAAGAATAACGTTTGGTGGTGGATCCTTAACTAAGAGGAAATATTTTGATATTCCTCATAAAATCAAAATATAGTGAGTGAGATCTCCAGTTCTTACAGCGGCGAGTATGAACATTAGTTATCTTCTGAGTTGTTGCGCCGTATAAAAGGACATAGCCCTGGTTATGGCGGCAGCAACACCTCTGAAACGTCGGTAAAGTTTTACCATACTACACAGCGCAACAACCGATAAGACAGACATCTTCAGTCTTTAGAGAATTTAAAGTGTCTGGTAGTGAAGTAATACGTGGAACAACGTCTTAACTGAGTGTGCAACAATTAATATAATTTTTTTTCTAATGATTACGGCCACTGTTAAGACTCTATAACCCTGAACTCTAGGTTAACTGGCGTAATGTAAGTAGGAAATACAACATCGTTTAACCGCTTTATGGAAATGGTTCCCGTCACAGGACCATTCGTATTGACCCTCATGTGGAACCGTGATTTGTTGCTACCTAGATCACTTTATGCTTATATCATCCGATTATGAAATGACCATAACAACATCTCTCACTTAGGAATGTAGTGATGTGTTGCGTCAATTGTACGAATGTGTAAAAATATAATTCAATCTGGCATATAAGAGCAAGTAGACAGACCGAAAGAAATAATATTTATTGTTACTATTCAATTCAATTCAATTCAATTCAATTCAATTCAATTCTTTATTATTTGTGTGCTGTAGCAACAGCCTGGTGGCCAATTACAGATACAGCACAGAGATAAACTCACAAACACAGTAAAACATAAAAGGTAAAACAAGCAATATATAAAATACATTGATACTGAAAGTACACAAAAAATTACTACTAACTACATTAGGATATTTGTAAAAATATCATGAATCAATTAAGTAACTTATACTATTATAAAATGTAAAGAAGTGTGACAATTTTCGTCTCGAATATGTCCAAATCCCTGCAGACAACATTAGCAGCTGATGCGCATCTAGCAGAAGGACTGTTTTTGAACAAGGGGCTAAAACTGAACATAGAAAAATCTCTCAGATTCGGAGCAGGGATGCGGAGACCGACAGCTTCCAGAAGGGAAGGACAGCATTTAAAACCGTGGTAAACCTGCGCAAGGAACAGTGCATCACTGCAATGCCTTCTCTTACGCAGGGTCTGGAGTTGTAAATACTCTAACGCATCAGCGTAGCTGTAATGAACTTGGGGGAGGAAACGATAGTAGCAAAGGGCTGCAAACTTCTGCTGAATACGTTCCAGTTTGTTGGCATCAGTAGTCGTAATAGAATTCCAAACGACCGAGGCGTACTCAAGCTTAGATCTGACTAATCGAGAGAAGAGAACGAAAAGGTTAATGTGCGAACAAGACCCAGCAACTTAATACAATGTGAAAATATGTGGTCAACATGGTTGTGAAATCGGAGCTTGGAGTCGATAAATATTCCCAGGTCTTTAATGGTATCGGTACGTGTTATGGAGGAATGAAAAAGTTTGTAATCAAAGATCAAAGTAGTGGTTTTCCTGGAGAAGGAAATTACTGTAGTTTTACTAATATTGAGTTTCATGAAGTTAGCAGTGCACCAACCTTGTACCGAGTCAATGTCAGTTTGAAGTTGATTGCAGTCGTTGGGAGATTTAATGGCACGAAAATTTTTGATATCATCAGCGAAAAGAAGGCATTTAGAATGATTAATTACTTGGCATATGTCATCAATAAACAAGTTGAAAAGTAGAGGACCCAAAACAGATCCCTGTGGAACTCCAGAGAGGACTACAAAAGGAGACGAAAGAGTTCCAGAAACGCGAACCTGGGATTGTCTGTTGGTTAAGTAACTACGAAACCAGTGTACATAACCATCAGAGAGTCCAAAAGCACTGAGCTTGTTGAGTAATAGATTATTACTTCTTGTAATATGACGAGAAAATGAAGCCTTAAAAACCATTTCAAAATGCCTTTTCTTCATGACAATTATACAGGCTGATTGAGAAGTATGTTTACAAACTTCGTGTGCGTGTTCCAGGATCAAAAATAATAAGAAATGTTCCTATGAACGTGGGGTCGCAAATGTCTCATTTTCGAAATAATAGCCAAAAATAAGTTTCAATGAATGACTTTATATCAAAGTGAATCAGGCTTCCAGCAAAGATTTTCAATTGACGTCGTTTATGAGACACTTATAAAGAATGATGACGACCTATGGGAACGTGTGCAGAATGCATGCCGGATGATTCGAGGAAACCCTGGTGTGTACGAACGAATTCGTCAGCCTTGTGTACGTCGTGCTCGGGCATGTGTGGAGAATGGAGGAACAACCTTTGAGCATCTGTTATAAAGAAACATCCCCGTCCTTACACTTGACAATAAAGGCATACATTGAAAAATTTTGGCTATTGTTTCGAAAATTAAACATTTGCGACCCTATGTCCATAGGAACATTTTTTCTTATTTTTGATTCAGGAACACGCACACGAAATTTGTAAACATACTTCTGTCTCACCCTGTATTGTTTCCTATGGAAAATCAAAAATCTAGCTGCACGTAATTCTATTTCCTTTTTCTGCCTTGGCCTTTCTGGCATTAATTTGTCTTGAAGGAAATTAATGAATATTTGTCCAGGGATTGAAGGAAATTTAGTAAAATTACAATTATTCTTAAAAACGGAGAATAAATTAAATGTATCTCTTGAGCTACTGAACTGATATCGCTGTAATATCTCAGGAACATTTAATGCAATTTACTAACTATGTAAATTAAACCCATTCAATCGGTGACTCGAGGCGGGGAACGATACCACCTTTTCACTTGAAGATAACTGGTTATTGAACTTCTTTCATTTGGAATAAACGTTTCATTTTAAACATGGTTACGTTCAGTGCACAGGCTACTAGTAGAAATGTCAAGTTTGGAAATACAGAACTCAACGCATCTACTATTGATAATTATGCGCCAGGATTTTGTATTGGAGAGCTCGTAGATGAGTTTAGGCCTCAAACTTGTTGATCTTGGTCAGGATACTGCGCTGGAAGCCTGGTGAGAGAGTGAAATCTGTGTATTGCACAGAACCTACGGCACGAAAATCTACAGACAAGCCCAGTAGAAGAAACTTCTTTTATTGTGACTTCACTGGGTGACCTACAGTCACTCCCAGTTGCCTGACCGCTGTCCATGTAATGTGGGCATGGCTTGGGGTTAGGGGTGGACCTGGAATTGATAGGTTTATGAGTCCCGAGAGCGGCCCAAATTTTGTTGTTCACGTTTGTCCTGTATAAAAAACCTCGTGGACGCAAAATGAATCACTCAGTACCATGCATCACGATTCAACATGGGGGAGAAGAGACTGGTTATTTAATTCCTAATGGTGGACAGTTGTGTGTAAGTGGGTGGGGCTGTGCGAAGTGTAGTATCTGAGGCGTGAATGTCTTCCCAATCAAAACGAGAGAACAGGAATTTTCATATTTTAGTTAGTGTTTCCACAATTTTAAAGGTAAAAGGTAAGCTGTCCCTCTACACGCCATGTAGGTCGTTTGGGGGGGGGGGGAGTGGAGGTATAGCTCCTACTCTTTCTTGACCTCGGCACTAGATGGGGTGAGTGGTCAGAATCACGCCCCGGCCGCTCTTTACCCCCCCGGGAAAGGACCACGTTACCCATTATATAGGGGGCTGGGTGGGCCTCAGAGCCGGACTGGACGCAGAGGTTAGAGGAAGAATCCTCTGCCCCGTCGGGGATCGAACCCCAGTCGTCAAGCTAGTCACAATACTGACTGAGCTATCGCGGCATCCATAAGTTCAAAGACTCATTACTTATGAAACATTGGCAGAAGTGTCTACCTTAACAAGCGCACGTCTTCTCGTAGCAAAAGTTTCAGATAATGGCAGGTATGTCGTTAGACCTAGTCACCAGTGTTAGGTGGGATTTACTGTCATACATAGAGAAATACACACACAACGTTGATGTTCACAGGCGCAACAACGCAACCGCGACCAACAACGGAAACCTCAAATTAGGCCAGTGGACATAAAGCTAAGTAATTCAATTTAGATAATACATCAACTCTTGTGAAATTAACGTCCAGTGTGGTATTATTTAAAGCATGGTTTTATAAACTACCACTTTTGTACTTTATAACAAACCATCGTCTTGTGAATTGTATGATTTAATATGAATTAATTTGTTTACCACAGATGATGACCTCTTGAGGTCGAAGTGTAAACAGTTTGTTTATATGCATGATTTTATGCATTAATACACTTCACGGTATGCAAGGTTTTAAGATTAATTCAAGAAGTATTTAATTTTTCTATTTTAAAATATAGGCTAATAGTCATTCGGCAAAAAAGGGTAACGAAGATGTGTAAGATCCATATCAACAATGTTTAAATATGGACCGGCAACAATGTTCAGCTTTTTTATGAACTCCTTCTTGCATTGTTATGTTACCTAAGTAAACTAATTGTTTGTTATCTGTTTACTCAGCATGTTACCTAAGAAACTAACTGTTATGTCATCTGTTTATTCGGCATTTTTGTGTTTCATTACTGCCGTCAACAATCCACTTTCGTTATTGCGGAAAGAGCTGAGCTGTGAATCGCTTGTAGACGAAGTGCGTCGTAGAGAAAAAAATTTTGTGCTGTTAAAAAAGTTTTAGAACTTGAACAAAGTTTGAGGTAAGGGATTCCTATTTATAATTATTGTTCATCACATTTAATGTTTTCATCTGCATTTGTGAACTCGTGTAAGAGAATTAGGCTTGTAGGCAGTTTGTATTCTTAAGGTACTGGAGCCAAAGTTACAAGGCATTATTCCCATACCATGTGGCTCTACGCGTCGTTTCTTTGGTCATGTAGAAGTCCTGGAGAAATCCTGGAGAAGTCCTAGAAGGTTATTTGGAATTTCTTAAGCGGTGGGGGTTTTGATCCTATGCGCATCGGTTATTTTGGATTAGTTTAAGTTTGATTGGGATAAGTTACATTGTATTAGGTAGCATTGTGAGTTTGGTTGGGTTGGGTTAGGTTTGGTTTAGTTAGGTTAGGAAAGGTTCAGTTAAGTTAGGTAAGTTATGGGTGCGCTATATAGGATTGTTGTTTAAAATGGGTTTGGTTGTTCTGGAGAATTTCTATTGTATTTATCGGGTGGTCGTTGAGACGTCCTAGGAAAGTCCTCGAGAATCCTGGGGAATTCGTGGAAAATTCTTGGAGAAATCGTGGAAAACTCCTAGAGTAGTTTCGGAGAAGTCCTGGAGACGTTTAGGGCAATTTTTTTGTCATGGAGAATTGCAAGAGAAATTCTGGGGAATTCCTATAAGATCATTTGAAAGTCCTTAAGCGGCGGTGGGTTCTACCCCATGCGGGTCGGTTATTTTGTATTTATTTAATTCAAGATTTATTAGGTTTTCTACTTTCAAATTTAGGCTAATATTAATTTTGACGTAAATACGTCTATACGGAAGGGTCATTCGGCAAAAAAGCGTAACGAAGATGTGTAAGATCCATATCAACAATGTTTAAATATGGACCTACAAAAATGGTCAGCTTTTATATGAACTGCTGCATGTATTATTATGTTACCTAAGAAACTAATTGTTTGTTATCTGTTTACTCGGCATGTTACCTAAAAAACTAACTGTTGTGTTATCTGTTTACTCGGCATGTTACCTAAGAAACTAACTGTTATGTCATCTGTTTATTCGGCATTGTTGTGTTTCATTACTGTCGTCAACAATCCGCTTTCGTTATTGCGGAAAGAGCTGAGCTGTGAATCGCTTGTAGACGAAGTGCGTCGTAGAGTAAATAATATTGTGCTGTTAAAAAAGTTTTAGAACTTGAACAAAGTTTGAGGTAAGGGATTCCTATTTATAATTATTGTTCATCACATTTAATATTTTCATCTGCATTTGTGAAATCGTGTAAGAGAATTAGGCTTGTAGACAGTTTGTATTATTAAGGTACCGGAGTCAAAGTTACAAGGCATTATTCCCACACCACGTGACCCAACGCGTCGTTGAATCTCCGTTGAGGCTCATACGGTATAGAAATTGTTTTTAAGATTTTACATCGAGGTCGGATTCGGTACATCTTTACTGACTCCGAAGCTACAGCCCTGTGGAGAAGTCCGGGAGAATTCCTGGAAAAGTCCTGGATAAGTCCTTAAGTAGTGCCGGAGATGTCCGGGAGAGTTTATGCGGAATTTCTTTTTCTCATGTAGAAGTGCTGGAGAAATCCTGCAGAAGTATTGGAAGGTTATTTGGAATTCCTTAAGCGGTGGTGGGTTTGATCCGATGCGGGTCGGTTATTTTGGATTCGTTTAACTTTGATTGGGATAAGTTACATTGTATTAGGTTGCGTTATGGATTAGGTTGGGTTGGTTTAGGTTTGGTTTGGTTTGGTTAGATTAGGTTTGGTTTGGTTAGGTTAAGATATGTTCAGTTAAGTTATGTAAGTTAAGGGTGCGTTATGTAAGGTTGTTGTTTTACGATGGGTTGGGTTGTCCTGGAGAATTTGTAAATATGGACCGACAACAATGGTCAGCTTTTATATGAACTCCTGCGTGCATTGTTATGTTACCTTAGAAACTAATTGTTAGTTATCTGTTTATTCGGCATTTTTGTGTTTCATTACTGCCGTCAACAATCCGCTTTCGTTATTATGGAAAGAGTTGAGCTGTGAATCGCTTGTAGACGAAGTGCGTCATAGAGTAGATAATTGTTTGTGCTGTTAAAAACGTTTTAGAACTTGAACAAAGTTTGAGGTAAGGGATTCCTATTTATAATTATTATTGTTCATCACATTTAATGTTTTCATCTGCATTTGTGAACTCGTGTAGGAGAATTAGGCTTGTAGGCAGTTTGTATTCTTAAGGTACCGGAGCCAAAGTTACAAGGCATTATTCCCACATCATGTGGCCCAACGCGTCGTTGAATCTCCGTTAAGGCTCACACGGTATAGAAATTGTTTTTAAGATTTTACATCCAGGTCGGAGTCGTACATCTTTACTGATTGCGACTCCACCTAAAATTGCATCCGACTACACAGCCCTGTGGAGAAGTCCGGAAGAATTCCTGGAAAAGTCCTGGATAAGCCCTAAAGTAGTGCCGGAGATGTCCGGGAGAGGTTATGCGGAATTTATTTTTGGTCATGTAGAAGTGCTGGAGAAATCCTGCAGAAGTCCTGGAAGGTTATTTGGAATTCCTTAAGCGGTGGTGGGTTTGATCTTATGCGGATCGGTAATTTTGGATTCGTTTAAGTTCGATTGGGATAAGTTACATTGTATTAGGTAGCGTTGTGGGTTAGGTTGGGTTGGGTTGGGTTAGGTTTGGTTTGGTTTGGTTAGGTTAGGTTTGGTTTGGTTTGATTAGGTTAGGATAGGTTCAGTTAAGTTAGGTAAGTTAAGGGTGCGTTAATTAAGGTTGTTGTTTTACGATGTGTTGGGTTGTCCTGGAGAATTTGTAAATATGGATCGGCAACAATGTTCAGCTTTTTTTATGAACTCCTGCGTGCATTGTTATGTTACCTAAGTAAACTAATTGTTTGTTATCTGTTTACTCGGCATGTTACCTAAGAAACTAACTGTTATGTTATCTGTTTATTCGGCATTTTTGTGTTTCATTACTGCCGTCAACAATCCGCTTTCGTTATTGCGGAAAGAGTTAAGCTGTGAGTCGCTTGTGGAAGAAGTGCTTCGTAGAGTAGATAATTTATAACGTTTTAGAATATCTTCCCTCCACTCTCTCCATTTTAGATTTGATTAAATTGATATTTTCCGCTGGACATCGTGGTCTCCTACAATTGAACAAAGTTTGAGGTAAGGGATTCCTATTTATAATTATTGTTCATCACATTTAATGTTTTCATCTGCATTTGTGAACTCGTGTAAGAGAATTAGGCTTGTAGGCAGTTTGTATTCCTAAGGTACTGGAGCCAAAGTTACAATGCATTATTCCAATACCATTTGGCTCTACGCGTTGTTTCTTTGGTCATGGAGAAGTCCTGGAGAAATCCTGGAGAAATCCTAGAAATTTATTTGCAATTCCTTAAGCGGTGGTGGTTTTGATCCTATGCCGGTCGGTTTTAAGTTTTATTGGGATAAGTTACATTGTATTAGGTATCGTTGTGCGTGAGGTTGGGTTGGGGTAGGTTTCGTTTGATTTGGTTGGGTTTGGTTTGGTTAGGTTATGTTTGGTTTGGTTTGGTTAGGTTAGGATAGGTCAGTTAAGTTAGGTAAGTTATGGTTGCGTTATATAAGGTTGTTGTTTTACGATGGGTTGCTTTGTCCTGGAGAATTTCTATCGTATTCATTGGGTGGTCGTTGGGTCGTCCTGGAAAAGTCCTTAAGAATCCTGGAGAATTCCTGGAAAATTCGTGGAGAAATCCTGAAATAGTCCTAGAGTAGTGCCGGAGAAGTTCTGGAGACGTTATGCGCAAATTTTTTTGTCATGGAGAATTGCTGGAGAAATCTTGGAGGAGTCCTATAATGTCACTTGAAAGTCCTTAAGCGGCGGTGGGTTTTATTTCATGCGGTTTGGTTATTTTGGATTCATTTAACTTGGGTTTTAGATAAGTTACATTGGATTAGGTTGCGTTTAGGATTATGTTAGGTTCTGTTAGGTTTAGTTGGGTTAGGCTAGGTTCTTTATATTAGGTTAGATAAGGTTGTTTTGTTTTACGTCTGGTTAGGTTTTACCATGAATAATTCTAGCGTTGTTCGTGGGGATGTCCTGGAGACGTGGTGGAGAAACAGGGCTGTGCTGTCGGTAATAAAATCTCCGACATCATTATTTTGTCCATATGTTCTAACTTTTTGAGAAAGCAAACGCATTACATCGCTTGCCGACAAATTTCTACAGCTTTCCAACCTGAACTCTTCTATTTAAATGAATACCGCAAAGAACGCGAATGGTGGCATTTAGCGTGCATTATTCCGGCTTTTATTTTTCTAGGTAGTAGATATCTTGTCATGACTGAACGTATCTGTTCCCGCTACACTTCATGGACAAATTTCCCTTTTGCTTACTAGGTGGCAGTCAGTTCGTGAAAGTCGGAGTACAGAAGCGACAGCAATATAAAGTGGTTAACTCAGATAATTCAATAAGCCACATACAAAGTGTGAAACATGCCTCCTCGTAGATCGAGAAGTAAAAGGAAGACGCCAGCTAAAAGAAAATCAGCGAGGAAAGTTAAGCGGCGCGCAGTTTCTAAGAGGAGGAGTAAGTAGAACCTCACCTATATCAATATTAAATCTTAATATATTAGTGGTCGAGACTCATTTCAGGTGTTCTTGCATATGTGTACAGATTGGTAATCTACCTGAAACATATGACGTCCGTTGCATAAAATACGGATCAGGATATTAGTTCTGGCATATCAGCTTGGTTAGTGTTTAAATGGCCCCCAAGATTTATGTATACTTGACCTAGTTAGTTTGCAAAGAACGGGACGCATCTTGAATGAGCTGAGAGACAATCTGTCTGCATCTCAAAAGTCTGCACATCACAGCTAGTGTTCAACATGTGATCCCCGAACACTCAAACACATTTTGAGATAACTTAGCCTGTGATGCTCATTCAAGTTCATCTTCTTTAATTTACAAAAATACATTGTGAATTTTGGTCTCTGAGGCCTCCAGATTGTGTAGATTAATTATGGAAACTTTGTTTCATTTTTCCCCAGAGATGAAACCAAAACAGTAAAATTAATCTACATTACTCTTGAGACGAGATTAGTGCCTGGTCAGAGATGAAGCCCCAAACTTAAGACTGAGGGTATGAAAATGTTCTGTTCAGTCATTGCTGTTGCATCATACACAGTCAAATGTGATTGGGCTTCTGAAACCGTAATTTGAACATTTAGCTGGAGAGAAAGAAGTTGTATATTGTAAGCTGCACTTTGCCATGCTTACAAAATGATGGTGTGGTGTGTGCATGTTTGTGTAGCTAAGATATTTTGAGTTATGTCCTACATTAATAAGTGTTTATAACTGCTTGTGATGGGTTTATAAATACATTCAATTTTTAAATGCTGTGTGATAAACTTTTTCAGGTCGCCGTAGTACTGCCAAAAAAGCTGTGAGTGCAAAAGGTCTTAATAAAATTATAGAAAAAGCTGCAAAACAAGCAGTGAGAAACAGTATGAAGGCTAGTTCTGCACGTAGAAGGAAATCAACTTCTCGTAGATCCAAACGCAGCAAGAGGAAAACGTGAATGTTTGGAATTTGGGGTGAATTTCTTCATCCAGATTACCATTTTCACCACTCATCAGTCTTTGTTGTAATGTGCCTTACCAGTTTGAAATGTGTTGCATTATATTCTTTGAACCTCAGATGTAGGATTTAAACCGGTAGCACTGTCACAATTGTTGTCCATTGTGTACAATATGCAGAAATTGCTGGGCCCTGGTGTTGGTTTTTATATTACAATTTGTTAACATTATTGCATAAGTATCTTGCATGTACTGTATTATAAAGGTTTCCATCACACTTTGATGTAATACTGATTAACGAATGTAATACAGTATGTCCACAAAGTCCCTTAGGGGATTTGAAAAATTGTGGTACGCAAACAAATTGAGCTAGCCACATGCGGTTTGCGGCCGATTACTGGAAGCTTTTTTGCTGACCTCAGTAGATCTTCCTTGGTAGCACGGAGAACGTCCAGATATTCGAGCTCTTGCCATGTTCTGTTGAGCATGTTCGCTGGAATAGCCGAGATCGCATTTCCGATACGGGTCTTCAGGTCAAGTCCGTTAACTGGTGACCTGAAGGCGTCTGGACGTTCTCCATTTTACCAAGGGAGCCTACATCGAGGTCTACTGAGGTCAGTAAAAAACTTCCAGAGTTTCAATTCTGCTGCAAATCGCATATGGCTAGCTCAATTTGGTTGCGCGCCACACTTTTTCAGGTCGCGCTAGTACTCTCAAAAAAGCAGTAGGAGCAAGAGCTCTTAAGAAAATTATAACAAAAGCTGCAAAAGAAGCAGTGAGAAATAGTATGAAGGCTAGTTCTGTACGTAGAAAGAAGTCTGTCTCAAAGAAATCAACTTCTGGTAGAGCCAAACGCAGCAAGAGGAAAACGTGAATGTTTGGAATTTATGTTTCTCATACAAAAATGTTCATCCTTGAACTATGATTAAATAGCCATTAACAAATGTAATACAGTATGTCCACAAAGTCCTTTCGGGTTCTGAAAAATTGAGCTAGTCACATGCGGTTTACGGCAGATTACAGTGAAACTCTGGAGGTTTTTTACTGACCTCAGTAGAACGTCCAGATGATATTCGACCTCTTGTCATGTTCTGTGATGTCAGTAAATACTTCCAGAGCTTCGCTGTAATCAGCCTCAAACCGCATGTGGCTAGCTCAATTTGGTTGCGCGCCACAATTTTTCAAAACCCCGAAGGGACTTTGTGGACACGCTGTACATTTCAATGTATTACATCATGTCTAAATACTTTGCCATGCCCCATTGATTGAGATTTGCTGGTTTGTGGGCTTATGATAAAATTTAATCATGCAAATATATTTCTTGAATTGCTTGCATTTGAAATTGTTATTCTGTAATGTACAGTCGGTACATGCATAGACATGTTCCTGTTTTGCAATAAAAATATATCTGCAATAGTACAATTTTTTAAAAGTTATGAAGTTCAGTACTTTCAGAATTTCTGTCTCTTAGATCATGAATTTTACTTTCAGTAAAGTTTGATTATTTTAATGTCAGTAGTTTTTTTAGGGCTTTAATATTTTGTTTCTTTATTTGTATTTTAAGAGCCCATGTGTTTTTGTTTCTTTCATATGTCTCAATTTTCTCTCTGTTCTCAGTGTCTCTTACGTTTTGTTGTATTAGTTTTTTCTTTCTTTATTTTGTGTTTCCATTATGTTTTTAAGCTTGTCTTCACTGGTAAACCTTCTTAATAATTCGGAATCCCCATTCTATTGGTCTTGGCTTTAACTTCTGCCAGCCATGTGTCATGGCTTATGCACAGTCCAGCTGACTGCATGATGCAGTATAATATCACGTCCTTTAAACACCACCTCCACCCCATGACTTTAGACAATTTGTAACAACTTTCTCTGAATTAAGGTACGATTAAAAAGTGGTGTAGGTTGGTGAAAAATAATATGCATGAATTGTAGATATAACGTTGTAAAGTGTTTATGATTGAAAGTGCATAATTATTTTCAAATAAATTGTATCCAGAGAAACATTGATGTGTGTTGCAATCGTATTTTGCCTAGAAACTTTCGTTCCAAACTGTCTCTTAGTTTAGTTTACATCATCCTTTTGATATGCACTACAGTAACTGGAGTCACAGTCTCATACGTTTAAGTTTATACAATTTCTGTTAAGATTAATGTTCAACCTGTTTCAGTAAATTGGCCAGGACAACTGTGCATTAGGAGTAAAATGCATGGGAATCAGAGGGGAAGATCAGGGTAGTAGATAAAGAATTATATACTGTCCAAGATGTAAACATTATTTCCCAGTGACCACTTGTAGATCAGTCTACCTCTATTTACATGAATCCTTTAAAAAGTCATGTACCTCTCAGTCATGGTCTTCTGGGTTGTGATGCTGTGTGCTCTTGTATGCACCTACCAACATCAGTGATTTTTAAGGGATTCATGTAACTAGCAACAATTTATGATGCCTTTATTCCTAACCTCTTATGGAAATAGGACATAAATATTTCCATACTTGGTCCTTTTCATTTTGACGTAAATACATCCATACGGAAGGGTCATTCGGCAAAAAAGTGTAACGAACACGGGTCAAAAAAATGTGTAAGATCAATATCAACAACTCGACAACAATGGTTACTTAGGAAACGTCATCTGTTTACTCGGCATTGTTGTTACCTAGGAAACTTGACCAAGTGTTTGGTCAAGAATTTTATCCCTTGAGGGGGATTAGTTTAGTTTCTTACTTAAGATTTTAAAACGCAACCCCCCCCCCCCAAGGGGAGGTTCGTCAAGTCTTTTAACCCCCTTCCTTTCTTTGTATTTATTGCCTAAATATAATTTAAATACAGAGACGTATTTACGTCAGATTCTCCGGAACCGTGGTTCCACTGCCACTTTTTAATATTTACAAGTCCCTGCTCATGAGATAAAATTGTGTGCACCATAGCTGTTATTAATACTAGTTACCTTCTTTAGTGTGTACTGACTTACGGTTTCATAGGCGCCATATTTTATTCAAATATTTTAAGCATTCGTTTACAAGTTGCTCATGTTCATTTCTTCAAGAAATTATGACCTCAATGTCTAAATGATCAGATAATGTTTAGGTGGTGAACTTAGGAAGCACATACACCGGATCAGCAAACATTAACTTAAATCAATAGTTATTCATTTGATAAAAAGTGTTTTGTCCCTCCTGAAAAGGTTTGTTGGCGACATACCTTATTTAGGAAAAGCAAATAGCTGCCGTAATTGCACAACTCGTCATTGAACTCGTGTGGTTAAACAGATGATAGGTAAATGACTGTGTTTTGTAGTGAATATATATCTCATTGTAATTATTTGAAATCACCTACATTATTCCACAAAGAAATGAAAAGTCCTTGTTCACTACTTAGCATTCTCCAGCGCTCTGATAATGGAAGGCCAAGTAGCCCTCAGTCCTGTGAAATGTGCCTAAACTTACCGATCTCCAATCTCAATCAAGGAGAGACTCACAGTTCTGCTTTTTTCACTAATTCCGGACGAACGCGCAGACAGTGTTTTAAAATAGGCCACGAATGAATATTTCTTCACAGGCTATTCGAAACCTCATAACCTCAGGATTTGACACTACGCAGTGATAAAATAGCGACTAACTATGACCTTGAATGTTTAGTTGTATGCATAATAGTACTTTAAAATAGGCATAGATTACTTACTTTGCAGTTCTTTCTGAAAGAAAATTGTTTGTCAGAAAGCTTAACTAGTGTTCACACTTCATGCTGAAATGCTGAAGCTCCTAATTCAGTTTCCTCACGTCCCTTGTCGTCTGTCAGTTTTGTGTTACGTGATATTTTAATATTTTTGTTGTTCTTTATGTGACATGTGAAGTGGATTTGACGTTTGTTTTTGCTGTCACAGATTTCTTGAAATATCTCCCCTACAGAATTAGGCTTTGGTATGCTTGACTTCAAAATCTGTCACCCCATTCTAATACGACCGAAGACGACAGAACGATGGAATGCCGTGCCACGGCTGTAGCTGCGTTAGTACTAGTAATTTGTGTAGGCTTCAATAGAAAATATACTTGAGCGTATACTACGATAATTTGTCATGTCTAAATGTAATGTTAAAGATAAAGAAAATTGGCTATTTCTTTCAAAACTTGTGCCATTAAGGCTTTCCTGGTCCTTAGGCAAAATGGAAATGTACTTGATGTTATGTAAAGTACATGTTCAGTGTAACTACACGAACAAATCACAATAAAATGATAGCAAATAAATCCTTTAAAATGACATTTTGTGAGGATGAGACAGAGAAAAATATTTTATTTTTGATAAAGAGTCTGAAAATCAGTATAATTACTTTTTGTTGCACATATTTACATTTTTGCAATGCTCTATTTTATTCTCTATGAATTGTCTATGTCGGCAGTTCTGTTATGGATTGTACTATGTTAATAGTAATATGTTCATAGACCAATGTGTCTGAAGTCAAGTCTGTGGTAGATTATCTATCCGTAATAGCACATATCACACAGCTACACCATTTAAAACTCAATTATAAAGACTAATTCTATATTTTAATTTGTATATTACAGAAAAAAATTAAATGGTGACGTTTAGGTTGTCAGTTGAAATACGTTGACTGACGCTTTTGAATCAGCGTTTATACCTTCTTCCAGTTACTATTAGAAACGAATAGTGTTTTAAGTGTTAGCGGCAAGCAACTACTTACCTTAACCGTCACATAGAACGAAAGGCACAGTAGCTTAATCATACATTAGAGACCACCCACTACGTTGTACTGTGGCGGGAAGGCGCAATGCACATATCGTCAAGTCTGTCACTTGTCACACGTTACGGAAAAGTCTGATAGATGGCAGCCATTTCCTGCGAAAATGTGGGAGGTCGACTAGGAGGAAGGGGTTCTCCTCACATTTTCATCTCCGCTGTTTGAACGGAGATATCCATAAACACGTTTGTGTATGTGCGAGTGTATTTGACTAGTACTAAACTTGATACGTGTACAACAAAGTTTTGTAGCTTCCATGTAGTGGCACCGAGTTGTTACGTATTAAAAGTGCCGTAAAAAGCAACTAGGATCTTGCAATAGTACGCAAAAATAGTACGATCCAAGAGACTTACTAGGTTTTTCAATAATTTTTTGGCCACTTTATGAGGTTAGTAAACGAAGGTCGAGAAGAAGATGTTGTTTGTTCCTTATGTCAAAATAATTGTACGATTTGCGACAATTAAGATCCAGGAAAGTCGACATATATGTCGTATCGAGTAGCAAGCAGCGACGTGTTATGCATGTCTGTGGTTTCATCTTGTCTGCTGGTGATTCAAACAAGGCAGTAGTAGAGAAACAGTGACAGAGTTACAGAAACGTGTGTTTGCGTCCTTGTAGAGGAAAATGAGTGGTGGGTTGTTGGAGCAACGCATTAACATCAAGTTTTGTGCAAAGTTAGGCAAGAGGATAAAAGTGATGTTTGACAGAGGCTTGTGGTGCTGATGATATGTCTTTGAGTGACATAGAAGTGCCAAAATGACAATGCTCGTTTGTTTTCTTTTTATTACAGTGGCATTGTTCACTTTGAGTTTGTTGAACAAGGTCGAACAGAGGGCCATCATTGTTACTTGGAAGTACTGACTAGTTCACCTGAGGTTTTTCGTCGGAGAAGAACGGAAGTTTTGTCTGGTGCTTGGATCTCGCATCGTGACATTGTTCGTGCTTATACGAGGTCGCTCTCCAAAAGCTTTCGGCCAAAATAAAACAGATATTGAAATTGGTATTCTGAAAACTAAATACCGCTTCGAAGGGCCACAGGTTTTCAGGCATTGTCAACATTCACGGACATATTACGACCGCCCTACAGGGCATTTCACAAGAAAGTTCCATAAACGTTTTGAGCACTGGAAACAACCTACTCACTAATTGTTTTGGTGAGCTAGGAGACTACTGCAAAGGTGGCAGCAATAATTAGTTTGTATGTAATTACATTTCATTGCTCACACACAGAGTGTTCATATTATAAGGTTAGATTATAAAACCATCTTTTAAGAGGGTTTCAGTGAACAATTGTTAATTATATGTTATATAGTTCAAACGCTATGATAAATAAAGTGTTTTAGAACAAAATTTAAATGCCCATCCAATCAAAACAACCGTAGTGCGAGCACGACAGCGGTATACAGCGGTATTTAAATCTTTCTTGCTGAAGGGTTAAGGAGGCATGCCAGGAACTAAATTATCACACCTCGTACATGTTTTATTTCGTGTCCCAGTTGTAAGTTACAATGGAAGCAAAATAACTCCGGACTTCTCTGACCGTTATAAATATACATGTGTAAGGGAGAGGAAGATCGCGAAGTAATAGCTCATAGAGTTGTGAAATTATAATGTCCAGGCTGTAGAATTAGCGCGTAATTTGTGCCTTCATTGCTGGTGTTTTATAGTTATTTTGGTACACAAACTTCTATGCAGTGTAAAGTCGAAATGTCACCGATTGTATCGAAATTAAAAGGAAAAAAATATTTTCAGTTGCACTAAACATGCTTACAAATACTTTGCCGTCTTCCTCCCCCTTCGTCTTTCCATCATCCCTTCCGCTCTTCCTAAGATGTAGCTCAAGCTTGGATTCATTTTGCGTCCATTATACTGGTATGTTAAGGGGCCACACGAAGGGGTGCCGCGGACTGTAGGTTGAAAACCCCTGCTGTAGACTATTAAGAACAAACCAGGAAACGGTTCACAAGTTGTAGAGTGCATATAGGAGTGTGCTGTTGTGAACGTGCGGTCAGAGCATAGCCTATGTATATGGAATCATCATTTGTTTGTCGCGAAACCATGGTGATATATTCTGCGTGCCCTTTTTTTGTCAAAATGTCGTTCGCTAATTAATCGTTACTACATTGTTGCTTCTATCACTGGAGGTACAAACTGAAATATATTTACTGATTCTATTGGATTTATTCAACAGAGGACACCACTTTCAACGCCATACGACTAAATTGGATCTTGTTACGTCGAGTCAGAGGTTCACGGTTTATTAATTAACCAAGGGGTCAATCAACCGAAACTTCCCGACGTAACATCCGCCCCCTCCCGTCAACCCCCATCGCTAAAGTAGTCATCCAGTGAATGCTAGAAAATGTGAAATACCGATCCGTGTCAATCGGTTCGTTACCCTGCCACGTTTAATTGCTGAACAAACTTTGTCCAGCAACAGTCGATTCTTTTTGATTTATTTGACCAATGGTTGGGCTTTTTAAATTCACTTGACACCAGCATAATCAGTCATGAAGCTTTCACGTCTAATGCGACATTCTAGAGATACGCAAAAAATACGAATGATGTTTATTACATTTAGACTTAATCGAAATATGACAGCGTTTGCAGATTCGTTATAAAATAATGTTTAGCTCTATAGTGGTATGTTTCTCTTGGAGATGATGTCACCAATTAAATTTTTAAAAACGGTTTTTTTAAATGTCTAATTTATAATACTGCATTATTTACAGAATTTAGAACTGATCGAACGCAAACCCGTACTTGAAGATGTCTGTCTTCTGGGTTGTTGCGCCGTTTAGTCTGGTAGAATTTTACCGACATTTCAGAGGTCCTTGCTGCCTCCATCTTCGCCTTGATGTTGGAGACAGCAAGGATCTCTGTAACTTCTGTAAACGTCTACCAGACCACACGGCGCAACAACCCAGAAGAAGACATCTTCAAACTTACCGCCGTGAAAACTTCAATTCCCACTAAACCCATACATGCTATTCTAAATACTTCCTCAGTTCAGTACTCCTGTATTCTGATTCATTGTTAGAATTTACTTCATTCAATTAACCAAGCTCATATAATATTATTACCTTATATTTTAAGTTTATAATCTGCAATGCTGACAGCTTATGTCACACATACTTTTCACCTCATGACTGAGGACAGAAATAATCAATTTTTACATTAAAATTTACAATATTGTATTTTATTAAAATCATTACACACCGTTACTTTGTTTCTGGTAAGTTGTCATTGTTACATTGCCTAGATACCTACACAGTTCTATGAATTATTTTAAAGTAGTGAATAATACTTTCGGTCTTTCCACAGAGGTCCGAACTGTAACTTAAAGTTTATTTGTGTACAGCCATAGTCCGTAACCCAAATCCCGAGCCTCTGTGGATTCGATCCCCAATATCGGGAGATAATTTCAAGACGGTTGATACTAAGGAGCTCATGATAACCCACCCCCAATTTTCGAAATATAAACATAATTAAGGTGAATATTGTCACACCCTGATGAATAAAACAGTGGGCGAGGTAGGGACCAGCACGTCACATCCGGCTCTGAGACCCATCAAACCGTCTATATAATTGATGAAAGTGGTGGATTTAGAATGTTCTAATGTAAATTTTATTTAAAAGTTTGTATTGTTCGTGTATGTTTCCTTTCTTGCTGTCACTTAATTTTTTGGTTGTTTTTGTTATATTTTGGGGTGCCTTCCTAATTTACCTAGGGGTAAATCTCATCGCATTTTCATAGCAACAGTATTTACTACATGCATGTACGGAGAAGAATATAAAAAATATGTCGGTTTATATTATTCTTTAAAGGGTGAAATTTTTCGGGATTAGAAATAGTTAAAATTCGTGCTTCATATTCTGGAGGTCCTGGTTCATACCTCGGCTTGGACACATGCTATTAACTGATTTCTCTTGGTTTTTCACAGTCCCTCCAGGCAAATGGAGGAAAAGTGCTTTAAATGTGGACCACTTCCATTTTCATTTCTACAATTTTTGATGCATTATTAATTAATCCTTTCATTCAACACTGTAGTGCTTTCTGACCTGAGTTTCTACCCTTATTTCCTGTGGCACATCTAACACGAAATGCAAAGTGCTAATGACGACCGGTAACTAACACCCAAACCTAATTCCAAGAAATACTACACTAGCGCTGGAATGCTGACATCTTTCCGCAGTTTTAATGTTATCTGCCTCAAGTATGACCTAGTTTTGGAGACGCTTAACAACGTGGCTGAGCGGTAACCTTAAATCAGACGAACGCTGCTGTGACGCTGCGTGCAAGCAATGCCCAGGGTTAACAATCCTAACTGATTTATAGCTCCATTGCCACTAAAAGCTGTAAAAGCCTGCACGCAGTTTTAAGGGCTGCTAGGCTGCCTAACTGGCTCACCACACAGGCCAAAATAAATCGAAAACTTGTAACATATTACTTGGTGTATGTTAAGTAGATGGAGCTAAAAGCGTATGTATGCTAGTGGATCAGTTTTAACTGATGTCTCATGCATCCACCTCGAATTATGAAAACGCTCATATTCGCAATTTCTAAATGCAGGAAAAATCAGAAACAAGTATAAAAAAATAACGATGATTTACATTTTTGTCACAGATTGGTGTTTGAACATGTGCCTATTCAAGCCAGAGATAGAAATTATAAAAAACCCTCTATTCTTTTATTCAACGGGGTAATATATGAACGCAGCAATATTCGACAAGTACGATCAATGTGTGATTTGACAAGACGTATCAGTTGAAAGCCTGCTGCCAAATGAACGGCGTATGACGGGCGATGAGTGGTTACCAACAGCGATGCGTGTTGCAGAAGCTTGTCGTTCTACTCATCAGTCGAAATTCGGTGTAATTTTGTAAATTTCGTATTACTTAGCTACAATTTCACCTTTATGTGTAAGATGAATGAAAATGTAGATATATTGCTTATAAAGTTCTGAATGTCAGGGTCTGTCATAGATTCATTAATACTTAGTATATGATAAAATTAGAAAACTTACTCTGTTCTTGTATTAACGGAATTGGAATAATTATGTATGGTTTGGTTCAAAGCATGTTGAACTACCATTATCCTTCGACTTATGACGTGTCTATAGTGAGTAATAATTATCTTTTGACAAATTATATATAATTAGGTAGCATATGGACATTACAAATGTAATAATCCGTTTTAGCTTCCATTTGGATCGGTTATATTGAATGATTTTTCAGTTTGCTCGGATTTTTAAACAAATCGTGACCACTTCTGTCCTCTTCCGTCAAATTCGCTGTTCGTAAATATAATAAATGTTAAAACAGGCATCGCATAGGTAAAACAGAGGATGATAATCGAAATTAGACCTCTCATATAGAAGAAACACACTGGCACTCTGTACCACATTTGGTAAAATTCTGCAGTATTGTGTGTGAGAACATTCCCTGCTGACACTCAGTATTAATTGGAGTTGGATCTTCGTGCTTAGTCAGAATGTGCGACACGAACTTGCATATTTTCATGTGCTATCTGTTTCAGTTCTTAACAAGGAAACCATTAACAACTTCCGAAAATGACGCAAAATCTTGGGGAGGAAAAACAAATTCATCTTAACCGGAAGTACTTAAAACTCCGCTCTAAGACAGAATAATTTCCACTTGTAGTAGACTCTGTCATAAACCTAAATAAAAAGTAGTCTTTAAAATTATTCAAATATAACTTTTTTATAAATATAATTCCATGCCGTATATAAGAACGATATGTGTTTAAAGAAAGCAGTCTGGTTTATATGACCGGAAATTACTGGTATAAAAAAGTATTTATTCTTTATTATAAAATGTGTAATTCTTCGAAGCCTTTCTAACTTGGTTTTATGTAATTAAAAGTTGGAGGACAAAGCATTGAAACACCATCTTATGTAAAATGAGAACAATGGCAAACTTACACAGTTGCGGCTTAAAGCGAGCTTATGTTCTGCATATTTAAGTTGTATGTCAAAAGTATTTTGAAAGTAGAGTGCTCTATAAGAACACATTTCAAAAGGCACTTTGTTACAGTTCTTTCGTTGAAGTATTGTTAAAACCGCAATAATTCTTTAATATAAGCTAGCGTCGTTGTTTAACGTTTATGTTTTAAGAACAGTTACACAGAATAACTTTACATATAAGAAACAATAATTTTGAACTTAATTCAGTACTTATGAATTCAGTCTTTGGAAGTTCCACTAAATATTATTACAATGACTTTATCAAGGAAGTTGAGATTGACAAGGCAAGTGGCACGCATTTTGTTTTAATTTTTTGACTAACTGAGCGGACTGTTTTCTTCTCATGAAGTTCGTACAAAATTTGAGCCAATGAGAACCGAGGACTCTGTACCCAAACCAAGAAAATGGAGACAGTATGTTTGTCCGAAACATTGGTATCTACACAGCATCAAAACCCAGAAGAACATCGTCAAATTACGTTTTTATGAAGGCCTACCACAAAACCTGTCCAGCTCTATCCTGATAATCGCACAGATTTATCTGTTTGTTACCTTAGTAAAGGGCTCCTTTCCCCTTCATCCCTCTTTGTATGTCTCGTACTGACTTGTCGTTTAACCCACTTTCACCTCCCAAGAGACTTCTCCCTTACTAACCCCTAGATCACTGGATTGAATTTGGGTCCGTGACTGTCGCCCTGACTTGCTCGCATGCCCATCATCTGTCGCCTTCAATCTTTTTGTCGCCCAACCCCTTTATCATCATTAAGACAAGTTTCAGGTCCGGTCTTTAAATATTGGATTAAAATGAAGTCAAGCTTTGAAAAAACACTGTGACAAACCAGGAAACATTCTAGTTCAGTTACGTAAACATTTCTTAAAATACGAAGGCATTTTGTGTTACTTCCACATTTTCATATTGAGATTTTCGGTTATTTCCAAGAGACACTTATATCTCGACTCATAAACCGTAATTCCTTACGTATTAATAATAAGTTATTAAAATAATATTTCCAGTTTTATTTAAGGAGGGTGGTAATACTGTGACTTTTAACCACAACCGCAGATTAAACTCGTAACTACACTCCGTCTGAGATCTGACTTAACATGTTTAATTTGTTATTCATAAATATGGCTTTTATTCAATTCAATTCAATTCAATTTAATTCAATTCAATTAATTTATTTACGTGTTTGCCAACAGCAAGAAGCCAATAACAGACAATCACTAATAATACATACAATAATAATGAAATAATAATGAAAAATAATATACAAACAGTTTAACGAAACTTATACATGTACAGTATTAAATATAACTGCCAAGTACAGGCAAACCCAAAATAGAAACAATATTAACATAAAGCAAAATAAATGAAGAATTATAAATAAAAACAAATAATCCACCTAGGGAACACTAATATAATTGTAAAACGTTAAACAAATATAAAAAACAGATAACGAAGCTAGATCATCTATCAAGACAACCTATCTAGGTAATTTCCCTTATTGAGAACGTGTCCTCAAGGGAGACAATGTTTATGCTAAATACGTCCAAAGATTTACATACGTCATTTGCAGCGATGACGCACCTGGCTGAAGGACTATGTCTTAGTGCACTGCTCACATTAAAAGTAGAAAATTTTCTTATTTGCCTCGCCGGCACACGTAAACCAACAGTGTCCATAATGGAATGGCAATTTATTTTGCCCTTAAAGACATTAACAAGAAATAACGCATCGAGATGTCGTCGTCTGGAATAAAGTGTTCTAAAATTTAAAATAGATAGGATCAATTCATATTTGCGTGGGATATTAAACTGAAAAAATCGGTAATTGCACAAACTGGCAAATTTTCTTTGAATATTTTCTAATTTATTAGAATCTGTCTGTGTAAGATTATTCCAAACGACCGAGCCATACTCAAGCTTTGACCTAATAAAAGCATTATATAAAAGAACAATGCTGTCTAAGGAGAAAAAATTATAAGTAATAAAACGAATAAGCCCTAAGGTTCTTAGTGCCTGGGAATGAACACAATTTACATGACAGTGAAAATACAGTTTACTGTCCAACAAAATACTAAGATCTTTTATACAATTAGTACGCAAGATTAAAAAGTCACTAACAATGTAATTAAAATGGATGCTGTTGGTTTTACGTGTGAACGATATAATTTTGGTTTTCTCAATGTTAATTTCCATATTGTTATCATCACAGCACTCATGTACGGAGTCGATATCTGCTTGAAGAGCTCTGCAGTCATCCACAGATTTAATATCACGATATAGTTTCAAATCATCAGCAAATAAGAGAAATTTAGAATACTTAACTTTGTCGCAAAGTCGTTAATAAAAATATTAAATAAGAGAGGTCCCAAGGTAGAGCCTTGTGGAACTCCAGATAACACCGAGTAAAAAGACGAAGACTGTCCTAAAATGCGAAAAAAGGCAGATCTGGATGATAAATAACTTTGGAACCACTTGACATAAGGAGGAGATAGTCCAAAGTTATTTAGCTTTTTCAAAAGAATAGAATGCGGGACTGAATCAAAGACCTGCCTAAGATCAAAATACACAGAGCCGATCTGTCCCTGTGAACAAACCAACGGCTGAACATCATTAAGGTAGGTAACTAAATTAGTTACATTAGATTTTGGTTTACAAAAACCATGCTGACTGGGGTGTAATTTGAATTTGAAATAAAAGGAAAGGTGATCATGAACAATACTTTCAACAATATAAATGTATGCTTCAGACAGAATAACGTTACTTATGCCTTATAGTGACAGTCAACTATATAAAATATTATCATTTAATTGGCATGGGATAAGAAATGTCAAAGTATGAAACATATCCGTAACAACAATTATTGTAGATTATGGAGATGATACTGTAAATTAACTTCAATAATTTTAAATCTTTAGTCACGCGTCATTCGTTAGGCCTTCTGTTAAAGGCTGTACTTTGCCCTTCATAGGCCATTAACAAATTTAGAACTAAATTGACATGTATTTCTTGCACCATATTTGAACATTACAGATCAAAATTAAATTATGAAAATTTTATAAAGTTGATGTTGAAGGCTTATTAATTGTAAGTTAATAACGCTAAGATTTAACCTGATTTACAATTGCTCTAATGTACTGGGCAGTTCCTGTCACCTAATGTCCGTAGTTCACTAATTTATACTAGGTTTCTACGTATAACATATCTTTATTTTTCACTTGACTTATTCACAATTTGCCTACGCAAATAAATGATTCATTTGGAGTGGCTTTGAGGTAAGGCTGCACAATTTAATTACTTGAAATTCAGATAACGGTAACTGAAGTACTGGTCGCAACAAACTTCTGTCTCATTTTGGCATGACAATAACAAGTTATATTTTATGCACTGATAAATTCTGAATAATTCAAAAGTGTATTTTAATCTACTTATCCATACTTAAAACAGGCGTGCAACAGACCGCAAAGTGCCAAGAAAAACGCCGTAATAGAAGTGTTAATCAAACTAGGCACATAAAAATGAGAGTCCACTGAAATATCTTTGTGCTGATTCGGTTGCTGAGTGAGAAATATAAGAAAAGGCACTTACGTTTTACAAGCCACAATTACTTCAGAACTTGAAAGTCGTGTGTACTAAACGTGTCACCGATAAATACTGTCATACCTTTAAATGAGTTTATTTTACAACAAGATCACCCTGATAAAATTTTTGAAGCACAGCAAAGGTTATTGTGCAGAAAGAAATCAAGTTTTTCTCTCCGTGCGGCAGACGCCGTGTATATAGGCAACGTATCGTACGAAGCAGATGAGCAGGTTTTCTAATGCGCACTCTGCAGGCGATTTCGTACAGGCGAAGGAATGAAATATGTAACGCGTGTAATGGATACAGTAATAATGCATACATTAGCTTTATGCATTATAACGTTGGTTGGACAGGATTTGCGTACGAGGGAGTGGGAATAGTGATGAGGTTGCCTCCCATTGTCCCCAATGGGCAAAAATTCATATAGGGAAATATGAACTATAACAGCGGCCAACATGATAAAAATAAAGCAGCTAATGAGTCAGCACTGGATGAAAGAAACATCGACAGAGTTGTTTTATTTATCTCTCAACTCTTTGTGGCTGAAACGAATATAAGTACAGAAGTAGAAGTGTACATTGTTAATTTATCTTTTCTACGCCTGAAAACTTGGCTTCATTTCTATCTCCTGGTTACTGTTTCAATTTCACCTGTACACGTACTCAGTAGTTGTAGTGATAATTCAAAGGACATTACTTATATAATACTTTTAAGCCCGTATTTGTCCAGACTCACTTGAAGTTACGGTGAGGAGATAATACTTCGTCAATAGCAGTAGCTGTATCCTGCATACCATTCTTCTGTGGCATTATAGGCATATATGTGAGAACATTTGTCGTCTATACAAATTATCATTCAGGGAGAAAACTGCAAGACGATTAATGCAATAATTTTCCATCGTATAATAATGTAAAAACCTCTCAACGCCACCAGCTTAAGCCGGTCAGAATATATTGTAAGCATGGAATACAATATGTACGTTTTTCAAGTTTTCGGGAGAGAATTATACATACGTCCATAAGCATACACACGCATGTAAAGATGTTCATAAGACTCAAATTTAATTCTTTATTGTTAAATATACATTATCGAGATTGGATATTTTAACAAATTTACGCTTATGTCACTGAAGTAAATTTAACACCAGGTTACTTACATACAGGGAAAAAATGCAAATCTCAGATGTTTCATTGCATTCTATTTTCATCGCAGAGAATTTCCTCCACGTAACATCGCACGCACATGAAACGCACGTTTTGGCGTGCGCACATAACCTCAACCAGCGACAAGGAAAAGCTGACCGGGACGCTCGGGAATCGGTGACTGGTCTTCATTAAACTAGTTCTGATCGCGACCAGACAGCAGTAACGGTTTCGTAACATCAGTCGAGGGCCTTATACTTGACGCTTGTCTGCATCATACAGAACTAAAAGCAGCAAACCCTTTTCCACATTTTCCAACATTCGTTCCGCAGTCTGACAAGCTGTCGTGACGCATTTCGTTCTAAAAACAATACGGCAATGGAATTTAACACGTCATGCCTTCAGCTCTTCGGAGTCTGGACAGGTTGGCAGTAGAGAAAAATTGATCACGCCTTGACACAGTAGACTAGGCTAACATTGCAGGGAGTAAAGAGGCAGTAAGCCTGTGACAGGCCTGTTCACCCGGCCGGCTGGCTGGCACAGATGAGTGCGTGCCAGCCATCATCCCACAGACTGACATGATCAGATTAGTGCATCGACTTTGACGTCGTCACTTTCGTTTCCCTGTTGTCATGGTACTCTCTCTTATTCTCTGTTCTCTACAACACTTCTCCCTTATTCCTTTGTCAGAGACTGCTTTCTGTCCCTTGTTATTAATTCGTTTCGATGAAGTCCATCTCATTATTTATGAAGTTTATTGAGGTCCATTTTAGCCCCGTCTGGATTTCAGATACACTTTAAAAAAAGTTCTTTCAATATTCCCTGTTTATTTCAGAAAATATTTTTCTAGGGAAATGTTACGTGCCTTTAAATTCCACACAAGGTCGTTGTATGTTGTGCAAACTAGCGATTAAAAAATTTCAAAAATTTGAAATTGGCTATGTACAATTATTTTACCTCTCATTCCACCAAATACAATGGAAATATTTATTTTTATTCTTATTAGGAACAACGCGGAGGACTAAATACCTAGCAGGTTAAGAATAATAAGTTAGGAAATGTACGCATAGAGTAACATTCTAGCGCGTTGGCAAGATTTTGAACATCGACATTTCAGAATGCTGCCAGTGGCATCACGGTTGTCTATGGTCAATGATTTCTGCGTGGGCAAGGAGCGTGACGCCTGTCTGGCTGGGCGATGACACCATCATGGAGGATTTACCTCCACGTGGTCGTTCTAATGGCTGCGGATTCCCAACGTGATCATTCCCCACCGCTCACTTCCGTGCACTGGAACACGAAGGTCTTCAAGCAAATAGCAGCGTGCCCGACTTTAAACAATATTAGACAAAGTGGCTCATTTCAGCAGAAGTATTCAATATCAATTTGTATGAAAATCGTTTGAGCTTTTCTCGAATTGTCTGTTACATACTTACGAAGAGAAAGGTAGAAATGCTAAGCTTATTGGCGCATTTTTGAAACTTTTATTTGCAAGCAGCCATAAAATGCAATTTTGAACATAGATTTATTTTCAGTAAACGCATAATACAGACCAAGTTTTTATATTCTACTCTAGACTTATAATAATAACGTTTGTTCACCTGAAATCTACATTATTTTCAAAGAAAATAGACATGGATTACTTAAATTGATAAACAATAGTGTATGTTAATAGGTTGATTACGTAAACTTAATATCATTATGTTATTACGAATATACATAATGTCCCAAAAACACAGAGAAGTTATAAAACTGAATATTGACCCTGTGTGTAAACTTATTTTTGGAACATTCCGTATACACACACATAAAGAAAATGTACGTGAATTAATAAATTAATCATGTAGGTTAATTTCATAAATCTATTATTCTCAGGTTATTATGAGTGTATATATATATATATATATATATATATATATATATATATATATATATATATTCCCGTCGTATACTTCAAGTATAATGTTTTTATTCTGCCAGTAACTTCTATTATCGATTTATCAGTCACAGCTGATGACAATCTTCCTCACTGCTTCTATTATACGCTCGGCGACAGCCATTTAGTGGAACTGTCAATTCGTGATCAAATACACAATTTCCATTACTTTATTTTCTTCATAATTTATGGCATACTGCATTTCGTACTTTATAGTTAGGAATGATCAGTTTTAGAAGTTATATACGTTTGAAATGTTCTGCCAATCAACCCTTATCAAACAAAATCAATTGAAATAACGAAAAGACATACAAACATTCCGAATTATTCATTAATAAGATTTATATAAATATATATAATAATATTTCTGCTTTTCTCTCATTATTGAATATGCGGTCTGTTTGTCCGTATTAACAGATTTACATACCTCATTTTAAATAATGTCTTAATTTCCTGTTATTAATGTTAACAACATGACGTTCACATTTCATTGTTAAAGTGAAAAAAACTGTAGCTATACCATAATTCTGTACTTGTGATCCTTGAAATTATTGTTAATTATCCATTTTTGTGAAAAATGTTAATAACTTAGCAGCTTCATTAAGCAGACCTGTGCAACCGACTTACAATGTGTGAAAGTACAGTGTGTCCACAAAGTCCCTTTGGGGTTTATATTTTATATACATATATACGTAAGCGAAAATTGGTGAACCATTAACCACCAACAAATTTATAAAATTCGGTGTGTTGTTATATTACACACCAGTCATTTGGAATAAACATATGGTTTAATTTGTTAGTTACCTTGAAGGATTAGGTCTAAGCGATTGTTCCGTCGGCAAAAATATACTTCATTTGTTGTCTCTTTATATCCATCTTCCATCAGTTCTTTTTTCTCGCGGAAAATCTTCAAAATGTGCCTTTGGGACTAAATTTTTTTTCCATTATTTCAGCATGCCACACGATTAATTTATGTAGCCTGAACTTCTGTTTATAATATTTCCGATTTGTATGTAATTAAACGAAAGTGAATTAAATTAAATGTTTTTATTCCATCTTTTTACTTGAAGTTTAGATCTGTTTCCCAGAAACACAGTTCAACAATTTCAATCCTATACTGCTGTAATTGTTTTATAAATTAAGATATCGAATATATTAATAAGACAGTAATTTTAAAAAAATATGAATGGATAAAAGTTTGCGAAACCTCCATTCAGGATGAAATTTATAGTTGCTTCATGTTTTATGATGTTTCAGGTGGAAATGTTTTAATGTAAAATTAAAAACGTTTTCTTCAAATCTTAATTTTATGCGTAATTAGGTTACCGCAAGACTTATCTAAAACGGGGCAATTAAGGGTCTTTCCGTTTCACAGTTCAAAGAATTGTCGCGGTTCAGTGCGCAGTCTATTACTGCTTAGGTTAATAAGTTGTTTTCAGTTTTCTGTGATATTTTACCAGTAGTTTTTTCCTGATAGGACATACTACAACGGTGGAATTGAATGTGAATAATTTTGTGGGTATCATATACGGTGAGCAAGTTTCTAACTGAAGAGCTCGAACCAAGTGTAGTTCGTGACATCACATATACACCTTGCCTTCCTCCTCGTCATACATACTTAATTCGGACAGCTCTTATATTTCTCTACATACAGTTTTTTTTGGAACTGTACCGTAACTCAGAGTTACAGCTCAATTTTCGCCACAACGAAATTGTGGTCTGACACGTCACGTCCGGCCGACCAAGCCTCCTGTCATTTCGACGCGCACCGCCGTCTCACTCTAATTTGACACTGACACAATCCCCCCTCCCCATCCCTCCAACACACACACATCGCTTAGCTGCCATTCCTGGTTTTGCTTAGAGCTAAGAAGATAAGCAGAACCGATAGTTCCAACAGTGTACTGAGGAGAATCATGCAGGATCTAAGCTCTAGTTTCAATTCTCAGAGTGAATTGAAAGAAGCTCTTCAACCCTCTTAACACTGCTTAATTCTTTAGATAACCTAGGCAATGGATCTCTAATCTGAGATCCGCAGGCCGCATGTAGCCCCCACAAAATATTTGTGTGTTCTGTCGTGTGATTTGGAAATAAGCCAGTGTTAGACGGGGATAGATTTTGTGCTGTTGAGGTAAACATTGAGATATATATAGCTAGTCACTATACTGACTAAGCTATGTAATGTAATAAAACAATGTGAAAATACTACCCTGTTAATAACTGAAATTCTATAAATTTAACATTGACTTGAAATGCAAAATATGTGAAATGTAACAAACAACGCCAGTTTCATTTAATGACCAGGATATATATATATATATATATTTTTGTCAGGCCCTTAACAAAGATATGATTGACCAATGAGGCCCGCGATAATAAAAGTTTGCTGACCTTTGACTTAAATAATATTAACAGGACTGGCAAGTGTGATCAAATCAAAGAGAATATAATTTGTAGCAGCAACAGGGATATGGGTAATGCATCAAAACATTCCTATCGGAAAACGTATGAAAATAACCAAATGGAATAGGTTATCGTTTTGGGAAGATGATTTTCGAATAAGTTTTAAAGATTCAGGGTCAGAGGTTGTGAACTGAATTCGTCCAGCTCATGCTGGTGTATATTGACTGGCTGTCGTAAACACCGCGGTGAACTGTCGGTTTTCATAATTTTTTCATAAATAATAAATCCATGAGGTAATTTTGCAACACTGACAACTAAAGGAGTCTGAAGATTTTCACATGAAATTACGCGATTTTGTAGATCAAACGTCCAATCAGTATTGAAAGTTTTTGGTGTGTGATTGTTTTGCACTGCCTTAGGATATGGCGTAACTGTAAAGTGTCACGATGATGTTAATGAATCTTTGGATTCCATCAGGAAATTTCGTTAATAGTTGAGTACTTACTGTTCCGAAAATTATCTTCACCATGGATTAACTTGTTTAAGTATTCGATAAACTACTGCAGTAATGATACATTTAATGCACTTTAGCTTTATTTTGCGTTGCCTGTTGGTTGATGCATATTTAATGTATACGACATTTCGGGTGTTGGTTACATTTTCGTCTTCAGGTGATCGGTAGTCAGTATACTGACATTAGTTGCAGAGCAGGATATTAGCATTAAACATGTTTTGGTTTCAGCCATGATCTCTGTCATTAATATTGAACATAAATATAAATTTTGTCACTACTTATCAGCAGACACCTGAAGACGGAACTAATTTTCAAAATTATGCATAGGTCTATAATAAGTATTTCATGCTTCACGTGATTCGTAGTGCTCAATATAAGTTAGTCAATCAGTAAGTAATCCAAAAGCTATGAAGTAATTAATGAAAGAAAATGTTATACAGTGTATAAATGAAAGTAATAGAGTGATCAGAATATAAATAGCCCAGAAAAATCTGAGTATTAAACGGATTGCTTATGAGAAAATACGTAAATGCCTTTTGACATGTAAATGCAATTATTAATTATGCATGACCGGAACAAGAGAGATACATGAGAAATGTAGGAATATTAATTGCACCTTAAAATAGGCCACGTCGTATTTTTCACACATCTTTTTCAATTCGTCCTTCGTTATCATTCGCCGTTGAAAAGCATAATTAACACTTTGAAGCTAACGCTTGTATAAATATTACATATATATATATATATATATTTATTTATTTTCAGGCCGTACTTCAAAGAAAACAACATTTCGTCATTATTAAGACTAGTTTGTCAATGCCGTTTGGGGAAATTATCAAGTTTTGTTCTAAGAATCATACAAAAACCATAAACACACTCTGCGGGCAAAATGTGGAAGTATTAAATATTAAAGAAGGTGTTACATTTAGTTACCACTGGCTTTAGAATTTGAAATGATAAATACATTTTTCTGTCAACTAATGGAATTACTTTACAAAAGGTTTAAAATACACTACAATATCATTACTTCCGTTTCCCTATGGGTGGGAAATTGGTGGGTAATTCTGATGGTAGAATAAGTCCAGTTGTTACATATGAAATATTGTTGATGTGAATAACTGAATAAAACTTGATATGGACCGTATATTTAACAATAGTTGGTACATTCATGGAAGGAACTGAACCTCGTAATAACCGGAGTCTGTCGGGTTTCAAACTGTACTCTTCCAGAGAGTTAAGATTATAAGTTTTAGTGTACCATGCAGGTCATCGTTTGAACGAGTTAGTGAAGTGATGTTTACAGGGATTCGGAAAGGTTCCTGCTGTGATAGAAAGAGGAACAATTCAATTATTTCCATAGTTTGTGCGGGATCATGCACTGATAACAATCGTTTCACTATAAGGAGCGACGCCTCGCGAAGCTGAGCCGGGAGACGTGACTCCAGCTCCGGGTTCTAGGATTGTCGACACTCATCCCTGCCAACTCTGCGTGCGCAAGGTGAAGAGCTGGATGTCATGATAACGGCGGATTCGCTTTGCTGATTGATAAACTGACGTACACGCTCTTGGAAAGCTTTTTATACACTCGGCATTGACAGACTGGGGATTCACGTCTGGTATTGAAGTGTTCTTTTGAATTTTGTCGTAGTCTAAACAGCCACTGGCTGACCTAGTGTCGAACCTGGACCTAGACTAGCTAAGCCAGGGGGCCCAACAAATAAATTTTACTTTTTTCTGCTGGTGCCATAAGTAAGTTTCAACTCATAAAACGTAATTTCATATTTAGACAAGGAATAAAGTTCGAAAGAATTATTTAACACGCTGCGACACACCATCATCAGAAATATTCACGATTCATATTTGATGTTTATTTTTAACTTTTAAACACAGTGGATGTCTTTCTTATACGAAAACTAGTTCCCACTGTGGATAATATAGGAATGTTTGAGATATATACTGTTAGATAAAAATACCTAATTTTTAAAAAAACTTAAAGAAAATTTAATGTCGATAAATAATACCAAGATCGTAAAGATGTCGGATAGATAACTTAGGTTTTTGAACAACTCTCATAATTCCTAACCCGTGAAGAAAAATAAAATATTTTTGTTTCTTAGAGACCTTCCAAAGAAGCTGCGTATGTTTCTCGTCTGCCTTTAATTTAATTATCGACATCAGATTACTTTGTGCATTTGTTTAAGGTGCATATAGGATGGACAAAAATGTGCCTACCAAATTTAAACTAATTTTCTCCACAAAGAGCTATTATAATTTCAAGAACTTTTGCTGACACTGTTGAAATAATGCCATTTTCATTTAGTTCCATGTTGTACAGTACTGAGCAGCGGATATTCATTATTGATAAGTAAAATCGAACAAACAGAAGCTCAGAAAATGGCAGAAAAGCATTCCAGGTAAGGTTGGACGTCAATGTTAGACCGGACAACCACAAAATATTAAAACTCGTAAAGGAATTTCGCAAGACAGTGTCAGTTTTGGACGATTGCTGTCAAATGGCAGGCTTTCAACTGCAAAGGCTGAGACCAGTATTCGGAATGTTCGAGGGTAACGCATTGAACACATCGTAATATGTATAAATGACTTGAGATGTTGATTGAGTGGGTTTTGAAAGAGATTGTTACTCAACATCATTTTAGTGAAATAGAACATTAAATTTGTCGGTGTATTTTGGGCCATTCTGTAATATATGGATGTACACACTGCAAAGAATTCTCGTGAACTTACGAGGGAAACACCAAGAATCTGCAATCGGGAAAACCAGGCTTGTTAGTTTTAAACCAAAGTCTCTCGACACAACAACATTCCAAATTTCGTAGTTATGTATCTTCATAATATAACGTGCTGCCATTTAAGCACTAACTGGCCTTTGGATGTCACATCTCGTTCTTTTAAAATTAATTGTCTCCTGTCTCCGTTTACTAATACAGACAGCGAGTAATCTGATGAGAATATTTAGAGTAATCGACCTGCAGCGCCGCGTTGTGGTAAACATTACGAAGAATCACGACCTCCGTGTCCACCTTTGCTCTCCGGCAGAGTGGCCAGTAGCTAGCATCGGTATAATTGATGGCCGGAAGGTTCTACGAGCGACACTGAATAATGGGACATGTCATCTGAGGGGAAGCCCCTTCCGACATCATGGGGCTTTACTGGGGGGTCGGAAGAGGAGAATCTCCCACTTCTCTCCTTCATTATTCGTCCCATAACTACACCTACCCCCTCACCAAACTCAGTACTGAACCCCTTGGACCCCTGCTGACATTTTACAAAGGATCTCCCATCTCACACCCATATATATATATATATACCATATACTGCAGTATCCATACCCTGGGCTGCCTGCTGGAAAACTCTCGTATGGAAAGTGATAGTCCTGTCACCACTGAATCTTACGCTCCTACCCATACACTTTACTCTCCCTGGCATGTTTCAAGGGGAGTCATTTATCTTTATATACCATCACCATCTTCTATCCCTTTAATATTGCTTCAATCTACTTATATTTTATCACGATTTATGAATAGAGCTTTATGTGAAATCGATAATGCTTCTTTCAAAATCGATTGTATTTCTTTTTGACGTTATTTTACTTTTTTCATTTGGGGTGTGTTTTCTCGACGAACACAAACGTGTTGTGCATCAGATATAATAACAGCATTACGATATTTTTAGTGTCTTGTTTATACAGTACAGGTGCATCACTGTACGAAGTGTTGTTTTCTTGTTAAACGGGTGTTGCACGATTGATAACTGATAAAATATATTATGTTTATTTTATAGTTTAATATCTCGAATTTTGCTTATGAATGGTAACATAATGTGCAAAATTTGAGGAGACACATCACGGCCTATATTCATGTATTATCCCAAGAATATGTCAGTATCACGAACATATCTTCGGTACGCCTACAACCAGCTCTTAGTTCGAAATACAGACCTCTTGTCTTTAGACAAAATTAGTCTTCCAGTGCAGTGTAACGCGTAGGCCTACGTGATCTAATACAAAAAAAAAATGACGTAAAAATCTCGATAGGCAGTTCACGTACGAGATTCTGAGGCGTAGGCTTATACTGAGAAATCTCATGTTCTCATGGTGATGAAGACGTCGATTATGGTCCTTTGGTCAGTAACGCCATGTAATCTAGTTTTGTTTGTGGTTACCAAGGTATCGAAGGAATATATCAGCTCCATTTCCAGTATAATGCTACTGAAATTTTACCTCACAACATGCCATGAGCGCCTACTTACCTATGCGTTTAAATAAGTATGTGTTATATCATCCACCACACACAGCCACATATGAGATCATAAATTTGTCATATGCTGACATTTGTAAACAAGTTAAAATTTCATTACTTTATTTCTGTATTTAATTATTTGTATATGATACTGTATAAACTGCAGACATTTTCTACTATAGAATGACGTGGCAATTTGACTGTGTGCAGTGAACTGTAGACGATATTGGAAGAGGATAGTTTCAGTGTACAAGATATTTTGTTAAGGGAAAAAACCCTCTAGATAACCATTCATGACAATGGAATTCGTTAGGCTAACTCCTGAATACGACTAAGTATGCTTAGCTAATCTGTTCCATTTAAATTTCTTGAGTCGTTTAGAACTTCTAAATTACAGTAAATACAAGTACTTACATACATAAAAATAATCTGCCACCAGCTAATCCGGTCTTGAATGTTATTTAAAATTTATATTAGATACTTTCCCCTGTGTAAAGTGTTTCAAATTCCCGATGTTTTGAAATTTGAATCTTCATTTCCAGATAACTGATTAATATTCCTTCTAAACTTGTTGAGCTTTCGTTTAGTTTAAATATTTATTTATATGCAATATATCAAGCAATTAAAAATGTTTTCTTCAGTTGGTTTTAAATAAGCCTGGTGCACAGATTACCTTATAAGCATAAGCGTAATTATTACATGACTAAAGAAACAAGAAGGACAATTGTTTTGCTCATTTAGAGATCTGCAGGAAGACTAACTGATCTCTTTAGCCCCTCAGCAATGATTTTATTAATCTGAAATCGTTTAATAGCTGTGCTTTACTTAGAAATAAAAATTCTCTAAACGTGAATATATTGTAACAGTAAGCGGAATCGGTGATACATATCTCAGGAGTTTAATGATATTCCCAGGACAATCTGTGACTCTGAGACTCGTTAAAAGTATTTAAGCGGGTGGAAAACTGTGATCATTACATTCTCGTCATTCCTCCATTTCAAAGCGCTTTTTATATCTCCTTTCACCCTTTAGTTCAAAGCTTTACATAACGTTTTCCCCATCTTCACTCTCAGTGCCTCTTCTCTTTTTCGTGGCTACTGACTCTCCTCATTACCATATTTATAACCCGATCTGGTGGCATTTATTGCTACAACTCCGCACATCATTCCATCCTCTAAAGGATAATGAATTACATTAATGGGTGGAGTAGTGATGGTGTTCACGCCCATAATGTCGTGTCTCTATAGAGGACAAGAAACGGGGTGCAGTACCTTACGGATCTGCACAAATATTCGACTAAGTCCCAGCTTAACTGGATAGTAATGGGCCCGACCATGGTAGAGCAGGATTAGGGCCTACTCATTTGTTTAAATCTCATTAACACGCTTACATAGAGCAGGAAAATGCTGTCAGCATTTCCTTTAAATAGGTTATGTACTACTATGTGTTTCTTACAACAAGTCGTGTGAAGCAGACACCATTTGTGTGTGTGTTTGTGTATCTTAGCCGCGCAACCCATCTTTGTTCGTGTCGGTCGCTTTATTTTAAATCCATCTGGTGACCATCCTTGCTACTTCGCAAACATAGCTACCCGCCATTTTACTTCAATAGTGAAGGAATGAGATATTTAAGCATCTCTCAGATAGTTAAATTCCAAACTCTTACGCATAGGTCTATAAAAAGTAACATCTTATATGTTATGTTTATTTCTCACACTTACCACATGAATACAAAACAAGTTTATACTTCTGATACTGTATTAAATAGTTAATACTTGTCGATTGTCTGTTGATTTTATTTGCAATTGCAGCGTATATTTGTGTAGGGATTAGCTTCTCGCGACTATACAATATTGTATCATTTGTTGAAATTCTTTAGCGCGGTATAGGTGATGTTGGAAACAATTTGAAGTCTTTGTGAAATAATTCATATTTTATTCTGTTGTAACATTCATTCAAAATGTCTGACAGATAGAATACCTGAAATACAGTTACTAGACATACATACGGACATACATCTTTATTACATTCCATGGATCCATAAGTTAGTCAGATGACAATAGGATGTGGAATAAGTCATAATAATACAAATACAAGTCATACTATTATATAAATGTCACAAAATACAAACAAAGGGTTCACATAAAGTAGAGATAACTTACAAATAAATCCACCCATTATATACAATAGATAAATTATGACTTACTTGTAAACATTAGAAATTCATCGATAACTTCAATGTACTAAAAGTCTGAGGAAATTCAAAGGAATAATATATATATATATATATATATATATATAAAATGTATGTATATATATATGTATATATATATATATATATATATATATACACACATACATAATTGTATTCAGAAGTACTTGACAACATATCACACGCAAATAACTGTCTTGCCGCATGGGATGGTTTCAAAGAGCTCAGACTGTATGTACTTCTGTACTCAACTCGTCATTTTGCAGGAACTTGAATTGAATGTAATTTTCCCTTCTACCCTATTCCCTTAATTTAGCACTCTTCCCCTCCTATGAGTGATACAGCACCACGGATATTGCTGCTCGTTTGTCTTTCCGAGAATCGCAATATCGCGGGTGTCGTGGCGCTGATTGTGGCGGGACCGAAATCCGATCTCAGCCGATTTGTCATCCGCATCAGTAGCCAGTGAGCGGGTCAGCAGGCTGCGTGGAGTGCGACGGCTCGGGGGAGAGTGATGACCGCAGCGCACTTCAGCGAAATGAGGACGTGATACACTCAGCTGTTTCTATTCTGTTCCGCGTAGACCACGCTGGTTGTTGTGAGAGCCTGGATATGAAATAACATTGTATATTGTTGATTTGTCTATCAAGCACAGTGAATATTCTGAAAGATAAGATATTAAACCGAAGTTTTTAGTACGCTGATCACCAATTCTGATACATGTTAGGACTATCCATTTTCTCCTTGATTTGATCACCTTAATTATATTTTGTGAAGGTTGCATGTTATTAACCTCATTGTGTAATTTTGTTCGTAATATTATTTCCTCTGGAGCAAATTCATTCTCTCTATACTACGTCTACAGACATTCTTAATTTTATATAGAGGCGTGCTCTTATATGTGAGCCTTAATTTATCTTAGCTAGAAGACATTAGTTCCGTCTTCTCAGCAATTAATGTAATACAGTGAAAGAAATGTTAGTTCTAAGTTTCGATGTACGGAAGCCTTCTTCAGGTTGTTAATGTATTAGACTATGCATTTAAATTCCGGTAATTGTAATATATATAACTAAAAGAAAATCAACAGCGTGAAGATAGAGTCCTTATTTCGAAACCCCTAATTAAATTTGTTTTTAGTATTGGCCTATTATATTACATCATGTGAACGAAAATGAAGATTTTAACAAATTCTAATGTGGCTTTCTCTTGAGCTGACCAAATTGCATACATCCATGTAAACCAAGAGGTAAAATTGGGGTTTTGTATTCTTTAGTGTTAATTATTTGAGACAAGCGGCCGGAAAATGAGAAATTCCGAACATTATTATATACAATATGTAAAAAATTTGACAGTGGAACCACGGTTCCGGAGAATTAGACGTAAATACGTCTATACGGAAAGGAAGTTTATATAATGGCTTTATTCTAAATATTTCCTTTATACATGCTTTACAACTGAGTAAAGTTTGATTAAGACTTTGCTTATTTAACTTGAATTAGTTACGCTTAAGATGTGTCTGTGGTAGCTGAATGTAATGTAAAGCAATGTAATGAAATGTAAAGTAATGTAATGTAAGGTAAGGTAATGTAATGAAATATTTTATAGGTAACAACAATTCCGAGTAATGTAATGCAATGTAACGTTTCCTAGGTAACAACAATGCTGAGTAAACAGATGACGTTTCGTAGGTAACAATAATGCCGAGTAAACAATTGACGTTTCCTGGGTAACAACAATGCCGAGTAAACACGACGTTTCCTAGGTAACCAGGTTACACTTTTTCGTTTCCCTTTTTTGCCGAATGACCCTTCAATATAGACGTATTTACGTCAAAAAATTCATAACCAAGACATGGATGTCGGAAAAATGTTGGTTACTGTCAAACGAGGACATAAGCCTCTTTGAATTGTATTTTTTCTCAGACTGATTTTAGATCGAATGCCGAGCATAGCCTCGTGTGAGTTATGAATGTGCCATCTCAGATTGATAACTGCTGGTATTATCAATATTTATGTATTCTGAAACCAAACTCAGGTTCTGTGTAAATCGACCAACAGTGTTATTAGCGATTCCCTCCCAGACCTCCAATCTCCCCTTTTTGCAGGCAGTTAGCTTATGTGTCTAAAGTGGCCCCAGCTTGTCGTGTCAACGGACGTGGATACGTCAGCAGTAACAAGCAAAATCCGCGGGTTAAAGAATCTCATGTTCGTTCCATTGGTCAACATTGTTACTAGTTTCTTGTTTTACTTTACACGTGTTGTTAGATCCGAGTATTTGTACTGAACGTCAGTTGGCATTACAAACACAATTCAATTTCTAGTTTTTAATGTGAGTGTTGAGTGTATGGAATCATATGTCGTTCTACGTTTAACCTATGAGTTTGTTTCCAAAATATTCTGTAGTTCATTATCACCGTTATTTCATTTTCTTTTACATCATGCATGATTTAAATATGAAACGATTAAAAACTAAAAATTAAGAAGATTTAGGAACAACCTGCAACTGATTTCAGGTCTTCTGTGTGTGTTTTTCGTATTGTGTAAGTTGGTTTCGGTTACCGATCCAGGTTTATAATGACTATAGCAAGCTATTAATGGGTTTTCACTCCTACAACCAGTGGTACCAATTGAAAGAAATCATACTGACCATTTAGTGAGGTATCGGGATTTAACGGCGACGAGTGTGAAGTTGGCTGTCTTCTGGGTTGATTACTAGTAGCTGTTGACAGAAGTTTTAAATAGTGTTACTGCCTCTCTCATTTCTCATATGATGGAGGCAGTAAGCTTATCTGAAGCGCCGGTCAATGTCTAGCAGTATACACCGCGTAATATCGCTGAAGACCGTCTACTTTCGTGTGAGCTTTGAGGGCAAGAAGTCGATTTGGTCTTTTGGTTTGTAGCGCCGTGCGGACATGTGGGTAGTAACGACGTTTCGGTGGAACGAACTGTCTGCTGAAAATATACGCATTGGGTTAATTTGAAGTGTCGGTACCGTAACAACCTACGAGTCCACACGGCATCACAACATCGACTTCCATTTTCGTTTTCTCATATTTGAGTACGTTGTAGTTATGTTTTTCTGTGTGAACAACCCGATCAAATCTATGTGTTTCCCCGTTGACCAAGGTGTCCTAGACACGAACATTAATTAGTAATAATAGTGCACAGATACATTGACTTTCCATTAACACGGGTATCTGACTGTATTTCGGAGTGATAATGTATTCGGAAATTAATTTTTGAACCGTCCTTTCAAGCACATGCAATTCGTGCATGGTAAAATAAAAGCACGCCTACTGCAGAATGGTATATGCACATGCAAATTTCATTTTGTCTAGGAAAAATTTAAAACATCTGTATTCATTTTGAGATAATTATGAATTATCGTGATGATCACCATCACTATAACCATCAGCATAATCATCAACATTATTATTATTACCATCATCATCGTGAACTACAGGTATTTATAAGTGCATTTTAAATTGAATGCGTCATATAATCTGATCACAATTTATAGCATAGGTTATGTTTCTCTGTGCGCTTTCTGAAATTAGAGTTTGTAAAGAATGTGGTATACGAACGTTTCTTTATATCTTGACATCTTAAACACCATTTCATTCTTCAAACATCCTTTTAGCATGATGCGCTGAACCATCTTATACAAAGTTAAATATTTGAGTGATATTCAGTGCTCTTATTTTTTGATCTGAATTTTTAAGCGTCGTTTTCAAGTTATTGTATTTAAGTTTCTGAAGCGACTACCTGAATATAAACACGTTCTTACAAACATCCATATATTCTTCATAACGAATATTACTTGTATCCTGCTTTCGCAGTAATTTCCCTTTATGGCAATTGTTTGTAAAGCTTATACTAGGCTACGATTATGAACAATCACGACAAAGAAATGTGTAGCGTTTGTTGGTGTGCTGGTGCTTATTACAGCACCTTTTATATCTTACTGTATAGCGTACTTAATTTTTAATACGGCTACATTTTGCCATTATCTCTGCCATATCTGTAAATGTGGAAGCCAGTTTCTGAAAGCTGATGACGTTGTAATTTTGTAATCTACGTTTACTGCATGGAGACTACTTACACTGTTTGTAAGTTCCGGCTAAAACAAAGCAAGTTCAGTACAGTCGCTCACAACACACAAATTCTAAAGAGTAACTTCAAACATTGTTCAGAATATGGTATATATTAATCTGTTGCATTGTTTTTATATGAGAAAAAAAATGTTCGAAACATTCCCTTTATTCAGACTTAATGTCTGTACCAAATTGGCCTCATTAAAGAAGTGCTACAACATATCACTCAAGATATATTGTGCCCAGAATTTCACGCTCTTCGGCCCTCATTTCTGAATAATTTAACATTCTCGTGTTTCTTAAGTTTATCGCCATTCCCAAAATCCAAAAGTATTATCCTGTACACCAGCAGCCCACACTAAAATTTTTCATAGTTTTCCTGAGCTACAATTTATGATAGAAAGTCGAAGTAGGCAACGATCGCTTCTTTCTTTCTAATTTGAAGCTTTGTAACTGATACATCAACTGTGAATGACTACGTAACAAAATTGTTAGTCTTATATTACAGTGGGAGAGTATGTCAGTTGTTTACAGATATCAAAAAAGGCTACGACTCAGTGACGAGGGAAGTGTTATATAATATTCTTATTGAATTTGGTATACCAAAGAAGCTAGTGAGTAAAATAAAAATGTGCTTAAATGAAACCTGTAGAAAATTTGTATGAAAATGACTCAGATAAATATTTATTTATATGAGACATTTTCCTTCAAGAACGGTCTAAAACAAGGAGAAGCTTTGTCTCCATTCCTCTTTAACTTTGCTCTAGAATACGCCACCAATATATGCAGGGGGTTTGAAATTGAATGGGGCACTTCAGCTATTGGCATATGCTGCTGATATTAATTTATTGGGTGACGATATAAATACAATGAAGTTTTACCAGAAAATAGTAGAAAGTTAGACCTGGAAACAAATTCAGAAAAAACTAAGTACACATTAGTATCGCGACGGCAGACAGGCTGGAAAAATCATAATAGGGTAGCCAGTAAATCCTTTTAATATGTGACAAAGGAAAAATATTTGGGAACAACAATAACAAATCAAAATGATATTAGGAGGAGGCTAAATTCTGAAAATACTTGCTAGTTTTGAGTTCAAAATGTTTTGTCTGATTTTTAAGAACCTAAATATTATAGGACTTGAGGTTCTCACAGCGGTGAGTATGAAGATTTCTGTCTAACAAACATCGATCAGACTACACAGCGCAACAACCCAGAAGACAGAAATCTTCAACCTAAATATTAATATGTAAAAACAATAATTTTGCCTGTTACTTGTATAGTTGTAAAACATGGTCACTCACTCAGAGGGAGGAACACAGATTGCAGGTGTTTGAGAATAGGTGTTGAGGAGGATATTTGGGCCTAGGAGAGAAGACGATGGGGTATGGAGAAAACTGCATAATGATGAGCTTAAAAATCTGTACTCCTTCCCAAATATTGTCAGGGTGATTAAGTCAAGAAGAATGAGATGGGGGTATGTGGCGCACATGGATGGGATAAGAGGTGTGCACCGGGTATTGATTGGGAAGCCTGAATAGAAGAGTCCTCTGGGAAGACCTAAACGTAGATGGGAGGATAATATCAGGCGGGTTCTGTGGGAGATAGGAGTTGAAGGAGACTGGATTATGTTGGCCCAGGACAGGGTCCGGTGGAGGGCTTTGGTTAATAAGGGTGATAAACACCTTCGGGTTCCCTAAGCCATATATATACATTTTTATGTCTTGTGGGTTTAATATTATTTTCTCTTGCGCAACTCACGTATCACATGCAGTGTTAAATTATATTAAAATTAAGCTCAACTATTATAACTGAATACTGAAGCTGTAAATTTTACGCAGAAATGCAGACAACAAAATGCAAGTGGGAATAAGAAAACGGGATATTGCATCTAACAATCTCGCGGTACTGATATAACATCGGACTCCTGCAAGCAGCAGCTTGTGTCCTCAGCATATCCACACTCTGCTGTTTGCGTGTCACGAATCTCTGATGACAGTTATATTTGAGGTTGTCAGGGCATAATTGAAGTAATTTCATCTGGAAATGTAGATAATTTAGTTATAACTCAATAATTGCTGTCTATGCAATGGAAATTTTAAAGTAATCAATAACTCGTTTGTAGCTGTAGCCTGACTTTATTAGAGCCGTCGAAAATAAAAAAAATAGTTCTCTGAGTTTGACTATAATGTACCTAAATTAATGTTTGGAATATTTTGAAAAAGTAATAGTGAGTAAGTTCATTCCTCTGTACGCATCCTTTCGTACAGACAGCAACAACAAAATATTTACAGCTTATATCTTAATTGCATCATGCTTGTGTTTCAATACAATACTTTTATTTTCCGTCGTTTACACAAGCTTATTGTTAAAATCATATAAAATCATATAAAATTTCACATAAAATTGTTACATTTTAAAATTGACGACATGTTTCGATATACAATCTTATCATCGTCAGGTCTATCAAAATTAAAATTAAAATCTGGTGTATCTGTTGCTCTGCTTATATTGTTTTTGTTTTTACTCGTTTTTACTACATCTCCAGGCTTCTTCGATTTTATTTTTGGAGACGCGCCTGGGTGCCTATATCTGCAAAATCAATTTTAATTTTCATATCGTGATAAGGCTACCGAAATAGGAAATGGAATAATATTACTCTAATTTATAATATTTTAAGGAATTATTCAAATATATCGTATTACAAGCAAAATGAATGCAATCACAAAATATAAAGTATTATAACATACCGGGTTGTGTATGAGGTGCGTGTCCGTTGTTATTGAATGGCAGACAGTAACTGAGTTGTGAGTATCGTGTATGGCTATATATATTGGGTGAAAGTAAATGTAACAATTTTATGTGAAATTTTATATGATTTTATATGATTTTAACAATAAGCTTGTGTAAACGACGGAAAATAAAAGTAAAATATTTACCCTGGATGAGTCTTGTTCTTTTGAAGTAGAATGCTAACCGAGCTTTTAGATACAAAACGTTTCAACCTGGATATAGGCTAGCTAGATAATTTTAATAATTAATTTGTTATTTAAATAATGTTATCCAGAACTTGATTTGGTCCGTCATTTGTTCAATATTTGAAATTAACGGTGTCTAACTTTATGTCCCAAAACTTATGTAAGTGTTCGATAATTCGTGATTAAGGCACGTATTCCTGTTCTTTTTAATTTAATAATTTTTGCTCTTTTATATTAATTTGTATGTATTGTATGAGGTATTTATGAACACGTATATTCCCTCATTTCGTTATCTGTATTCGTAAAGGACTCATGTTTTGTATTATACTGTCTAAATATCCTATAAATGTAAAACTTCCCTCTGTTGGAGGCAAATAAACAATTTTCTATAGCTTAAAGAATTTGGTTAATACTTTACTGATCTGTTGGAAATCGTACATTGCCCGAGACACAAGCTGTACTACGCCTAATATAGGAAGGTTTATGCTAATGCACTGTTTTCGGAAACTTTCTTGTTCACGGAACCCATCTAAACTCATGCAATATTCACAGACGTTAAATCAAAAAATACAGCCGGTGTTATAAGAATAAAATTAAAATATACTGTCTATGTGGTACACAAAAAGAAACCCTATGTCACGCGGCTTTTCTTTAGTTGACGCTCTCAAACTGTTAAAGATATCCCTTGTAGTTACGGAAACCAAAAGATCATAATTGTCCTTATATAAGATCTCCGCACGATACTGGCCAGAATCAATTCAGTCGTCGCCTTCTAATTCTCTAACATCTACTCCTAACATAATAGGGAATTCCCGTCATGCTTTACTGTAAGTGTGTTTGTTCAATGCGGAAATAAATGGAAATTAATTTCTGACGGTAACGACTCTGGTCGGAAGAATTGCAAATGAGGCTATTGAGGCGCCTATGGTTGGGTGTGACGTTGACTACGTATTATAGTAGTCTGCAGTCTGGTATGAGATGGTTTTGTGTTGCTGCGTTTAGCAGAAATCTGGCTTCAGTCGCGTCGAAGATATAGGATTTGAGGTTTTCACAGCGGTGAATCTGAAGATTGCTTTCTTCTGGATTATTGCGCCGTGGAAATGTACCAGAGTACACAGCGCAATAACCCAGAACACAGCAATCTTCCGCGTTGAAGATATTTACAGAAAAATCCCATTTCTTTAAAACCAATAATAAACCGAAAAAATTCCCCAGCATACCAATTAGCCACACTTCTATAACCAATCTTAGAACAACACGTACCATTTCCAGGCACTTACAAAATCAACAACACTACACATCTCACATCAGATCCACAAAACATAACCATAACTTCCGACAAGCTCAATAAATAGCAATATTAATTAATATAGACTTGATCAAAATTATTTCCAATGTAACGACCAATATTAAAAACAAATTGAAGGATTATCCATGGGCTCTCCGACATCTGCTGTCTTATCAGAAATTTTGTACAATATTTACAACAGAATGACTTATTTAATACTGTCATAAAGCATAAAATAATTAATTATTCCGGATACGTAGGTGACAATCTCATACTTCACAACAGTAGGCACACAAATAAAACAGTTATTATTATATTTCAAAAACATGCGCAAAAATATTCAATTTACAGTACAAAAGGAGAACATTAACGCAATAAATTATATAGATATTATAATCAACCGAAAACTTAAAGACCTGGGAAACAATACATATCGAAAGCTTGCTACAGCTAGTATATTAATAACAATAGGCCATGACATCCAATAGAACATAATATAATGGCTTCCAATTACCTTTCTCAACAGAATGAATACTTACCCGCTGTCTAATGCAAACAATATCAGTCACACAGCAAATAGCACACGAAAATATCACCCATCCAATATATTCCATAATACACACAACAGCAGTAACCATAGACATAACACGCAAAGCAACATTATAATTTACAGAGAAGTTAACAACAAACGGTGGATTACATTTACGCACGTAGATATAGAAACCAGATACTTGAATATATTACTCAAGAATACCGACATAAAGCCATCATTTCGAACAACAAGGAAACACCTACAACGAAGACCACAAAAAATTCTTTAATTCTGGAGAATACAGGCTTAAATATAAATATTTCTGAATTCAATATATAGGCCAAACAGTGCGCACAATCATAAGGACACATCCGGATATGCACAGCATATACTGGATACATGACATTCGCAGGGGTCAATAGAAGACACCATGAATGTTATGAAAACAGATAGAAGAGGGGCACACTTGAAGAGTCCCGCACATGCGAAACGGGAATATATTTAAACAATGTTGATGCAGATGTTTGTAATCCAATTTTCGAAACTATACACAATCACTATACAAACAATTTTAAAACCTTGTTTGTATACATACTTTATACAAACAATCTGTCAACCACCCCACACTAAATAAACGATCTTTCTACACTCGCCACATTGCACGAGATGATTCAACATTTACTACACACTGTAAGTCCTCTAACATCATCATTATCATACGACTTCATGAATTTAGACCTTTGTGGTCTGTGTGTCTAGTTGAATATCGTCTGAAAGTCGCTTCAAAGGTCTTCCAAGATTTCTCTTTCTTCTAGGTTGGTATTGCAGCGTTCTTTCAGGACATCTTTGGTCGTCCGCTCTTGAGACATGCTGCATCCATTTGGTTTTGTAATTTTGGATTTTGTCTAAAATTGGTGTAAATTGTTCCTGTATTATTTTTTCGTTTTGTTTGTGATCCATTAATGTCTATCCAGCTGTTTTCATGAGAAATTTCATTTCTGATGTGGTTAATCTGGTTTTATCATGTTTTCTTAAAGTCGTAAATTATTGTTGGAACTGCCAATGTGTTGTATACCTACAACCTGGTTGACTTTTGTACTTGATTTGATTTGAATACACTGTTTAACAAGCCTAATATTTTTATAACTTTGGTAACTTTGTTCTGAATGTCACATTACTTTCATTATTCTAAACAGAGAATAGAGGTCATGGTAATTTCCAACATGTATCATTACAGATACTTTACCAAAATACAGTGCTGTACCTTCCACTGCGGAGACCATTAATACGACTCATTCAACGTACAAGGTCATCATGGAAATAAATAACATATGAAAGAGTTGTAAGTGCATTGAACTTACAACAATATAAGCATATGTAGAAGGTGTTTGAAATATATTGAATTTTATCTGCTTATGATAATTTAATCGTATTTAATTCTATCCAATTTTATGATTCAAGTCTTTTTTTAAATGGTTATAAATGACTGTTCTAAGAGCCAGATATTCCAAATAGAGGCATTACATTAACGTGGACTGCAAAGAAGACTTATGACCTTATGAAGAGTGTATACACCCAAAATATGTAGTTTTTGGAAGTGGAAGTCAGAGAGTGTAATTGTACATGTGAACCCGGCTGTGCAAAGACTGGCAACTAATATACACAATTTTTTAATAAAAAGTTCCTTTAAATACTTATTGATCCAAGGTTTACGTGATTCTCAAAAGGAATACATAAAATACAGTGACAAAAGAATGAGTAACTGAAAACTTCGAAAATGGAAAACTGGTGACATTTAGACAAAGGCTATGGCGTTGGGATCGAATGAATGAATCGACGAAATGTCGCTCATTAGATACTATGTATGGCTCACCTGAGGAATGGTGCTTCCATGAATCCAATAATGCTGAGGTTCAATCATGGAGGAAAGTTCTTACAGAGCTAAAGGTGTGCTATGAAAAGTTTTGAAAACATAGATGATGATAACACAAGATGGGCAGACACTGTCTTTAAAAGTAAGTTGAATATTATATTGTCCATAGAGTGTGCGCTTCTTAGCGTTATTATTGACGTATTTTCTAACAAATTATTACATAAGCAACGCTGAAATTTAAACAAGGTTTGAAACGCTTTATGATACCTACGTTAGTAAAGTCCCCCATTTTACTGTTGAGTGTACACAAAAAAAAACTTTGATCAAATATAACTTTATGGTAGCAGTTTCAGAATTTTTGCCTTCTTTGTTGGTTGCGTGATTTATTTTAAGCTATCCTTATTAGCAAAGAACCCGAAGATTAATATCTTATTACTTTGGGAATATCAAACTAATGTTTTGTCTCGTGTTAGGTTCAGTAATGCAAATATATGTTGTACTGTTTCCTGAGAGGCAAGTTTTAAAGGCTGGCTGTATCGTAAACACATAATCTGACGATTTGAGCGACTTTGCAATGAATAAGATTTCAGAATTCGACCAACCTGTTTATAGATGTCACTGTGAAGCAAGTTATATTTCACTTAAATTTCGATACGGAGACTTCGCTGAGGTACTGAATATTCTGCATTTCCATTGCTGACTATTAAAATACAGTGTAAGTTAAGAATTGTCAAGAAGACTTGAAATTAAATAATATTAATTTTAAATATATTACATACGTTTGAGAGATCCCAAAATCTCACGTTCTGATTAATTTAATATTAATCAGACGTTTTGTAGCACATGCATTTCGCAACGCTTCGTTAAAACAGGGGTGGCCGCGCGGTCTGAGGCGTGGGCCTTGTGCCTCTTGGTCGCTGAGACCGTGGGTTTGAATCCCACTCAAGCCATGGATGTTTGTCCGCGTTTTTCTGTGTTGTGCTGTCCTTTGTACAGGTAGAGACCTTGCGACGGGCCGATCCCTCGTCCAAGGAGTCCTACCGAACGTCTATAGATCAAGCCAACGAAAAAAAGGCGGGACCCGTATTGCTCAGGCACTTGAAGAAAGGGTCGTTCTAAGTATCCAGTATCGTTAAAACAAGTAATATTAATATCATTAACCAATAATAATTCTAGTCAGGATGAGGTTGCAAGAGTTGTGACATAAACCTTTCCGTAGAGCTACAGAGCAGAGGTAGAACGACAGAAGAATAATTCAGTAATATTTGTTGGTCGGCAAATTACGGTCCGTGGAACAAGTGCTATATAACGCTGATCTATCGTATCATACATTCAACGTATTTATACGATTCATTTCGTTAAACTATTGCATGCCAAAAAAATCCATTTTGTGCAGTTTTACATGATTTCGCAGGGATTATTATTTCAATATGAAAACCACCATCACCTCTAAATACGAGTCGAAATATCGTTCCATTTCAGAACCGAATCGTTGTTTTGTAAACCTTGCACGCTTGTTGATTCCGTTATTTCTGTTATCATGATTTAAATGCAGAATTAATTTAAAAGTGACTTGAAGTAGGAAGAGGCTTCTAATTGCTCTCCTTGTTCCGATATGGTGCTCAGGTGGCTGGTTGTAGGGAACTGTTTCTACTTGTTCCATGAAATGACAGTACTGGGAGCAGAATTTGATGGGGGGGGGGGGGGAAGGAAAACCTCTATTAAAAAGTTCCATATCGGTTCCTGCAATGCACGCAGCAAAAATCTTGTAATTTGCGAGAGGGAGAAGTAAAGTGATGGCAGTCTGGAAGCGTCGCGTGTACTGTGTGGTTCTTTATACTTTACGTTGGCGCTGGTATACGCAGTTTTGGGTGAGATAACGCTCTTTCTTCCCCCAGGCACCAGCTGCACACAGGGCTACTCCGATATACCCACCCTTCACCACTAATTTGTTGACAGAATTTCTTATGCGAAAACGTGGTCCGGACTCGAAACACTGCGATCAGCGTAACCACAGAAAAAGAGAAAAAGAAAGTTATTCCAAAGGATGAGAGTGAAACTTTGGGAGTGGTGGCGCTGAATCTACTGTTTTTATGGTCAAATTAAATAGCCTCTGCGACTACAGTGTATTTACTGAGTGCAAGAAACATACAATGAAGATGCTCTACATGAGGAGGTATACTGTTTTAAAGAGATAATTGAGGAGTTGGGATTTCGGGTTCTCACGGCGACGCGTATGAAGATGGTAACCTTCTTTGTTGTAGGATTTGAGGTTTTCAAGGCGGTGAGTCTGATGATTGCTGTCTTCTGGGTTGTTGCGCCGTGTAGTCTGGTAAATTTCCACCAACGTTTCAGAGGTCATACCGCCACGGCGCAACAACCCAGAAGACAGCAATCTTCAACATATTTGTTGTTGCGCTGTGCAGTCTGGTAGGTACTGACCGACATTTCAGAGGTGCTTACTATGCACCATCCGAAAGAACTTCCATGTTCAGGGCTGTGGAAGTTTCATGTAAAGGAAGAGACCTTTTAAAGCCTGAAGCAACAGTCTCAAGATAACCGAAGTAGGGTAAACAGAGGAAAGAGGAATTTTAATATTACGCAAGTATAAAGAACTGCAACAAAGGAATGCTGGTTCAAGATAATTAAAATAAGTTTCAGATACCAAGAAAGAAGACAGCACATTTAATTAGCCTTTTATTAAAGGGCTTTACTTGCATTGTTATTTATTATTGTTTAAATATTTTGTTGTTACTGGATGTGGCCTGTTTGTATCACTAAGAAACATAAATAAATCCACATCTAAAGGTTAAGCTCACATTAGTATGTTATTTAAGTCGTGGTAACAGTAAACTTATCCTTCGTGCTTATTAAGCACCTCGCCATGATGACAAATACTTTATGAAGTAATATAAATAATAAAATTTATTGTACAATATCACTCTCCCCAATCATCAAAAATACAAATTTGCTCAATTTTTAATATTCCACTTGCAGATTCTCCAAAAGAGAAACTATTGTTGAAGATGGCTGTTTTCCGGAATACTGGGGCACGTAGTCTAGCAAAAGTTCACAGATGTTTCAGAAGTGCTTGCTCCCTCCATAATCAGGACAAACCCTGATGATGGAGGTAAAAGTATTTCTGATGCGTCTGTAAACTTCTATCAGTCTAAATATTCTAAAATCTGAGAAAACGTCTACATAGTCGCCGCCGTGAGAATCTGGAAGTTCAGCTTAATTACTCACTACCATCTATGCACAGATTAATATTGCAAAGACCTTTACCTTTATCGCCCTGATGACGGAGGCAGTATGACCTCTGAAACGTTGGTAAACATCGACCAGACTACACAGCGCAACAACCCAGAAGACAGAAATCTTCAGCTTTATATTCACTTTCCTAAGAGGCTTTATGGTGTTACTCTTACACATGGGGACAATTTTACTTTCAAACCAAACTATAATGTAGCAACTTTGACATTATTTGACCTAAGCACATATATGTGCTCATTGGTATGGATTCTGATGTTGCTTCATACCGAATTAACTAGTGCTATTGATTTTCATACGTTCTTAATATGACTGAATAATCTGTAGGTCTAATTCCACTTAATTAAGTGTGAGTTGGTAAATGGAAATGTTGCTTTCTCCATATTCATGTCCGCTCAGAGATTTCTAATAGTTAAAATGTGTAATTCTGATGACTGTTAGTATTGATCAACAGAGAGGAAATTCACTGAATATTAACTGTGAGTAGGCGTATATTATCCTGCCATTAGCTTCATTAATGACGGTAAACATAAATTAACAAATCAAAACACTTCACTAGCACAAATGTGAAGTTTGTATTGGATATAAAAGTGATGAAAATGTAATTTACACAACCATCAGCTATAACACGTTTTATCTTCGTTCGCATTTCAGTAAGCCTGTCCTCCATGACCGCAGTGTTCATTTAATCCACAGAATGGTGCAGTAAAAAGTAACAATTACAAATTTATTATTGTTTTGCTCATACTATATTAGGTAGTTTTGCACTCATAGCAGATTTATATTCATAACTCGAATATAAATGTAAGTCTGACATATGAGCTGTAATATTAGGGATATGAAAGTCGCACTTTTAAAAATTAGAATTATATGAATAAAACCTTTATTCTATATCAACAGATTTCAACTGTTTAGGATTGTGACTTATTTTAGAACCACTGTAATGAATACTTCAGGGATTTGGCATAAAAACTAATATTAAATTGGAGCTGTCAGAAATTATTACTGGCACTGCAGAGGGAATATTCAACCCTGCCATTATAGCCTTCTGCTTTGTAAAACCAAGGGGGCGTTAATCCTGGATTTAAATGTTTATATACTTAACAATCCTTTTAGTTATTTTTGTGTCATGTCGGGAAGCTGTAAAGTTAAGAAATAAATTAAGCGCTATGACTAAGCACGACGCAGTGAAGACTTATAGGGACATGAAGGTAAAACTGTGTTTTTTTGTTTCTTATAAACCAAGTCACTCTGACTGTAATCACGGTATCTTCTGCTGAATTGTAATGAAATAGACATATTCGATTCCAGCAATTTTGTTCAAAATACAAATATTAATGCAGCTAAAAATCATTAACATAAATTTCATGCAAGACTTCAAGTTTTCACGATGATGGACCGGATGAAAATTTCTCGGGCAGGAAGCCGTGTCATTTGTGGACAAAGTCCCAACGTTTCGGAGAGCGTCTCCGCCTGCATAATTATGTAGCTTATGTCCACAAGTGATACAGCCTGTCGTCTTAGTAGATTTTATCAACATAAATTAAGGAATGAGAGGTAAAACCCTGAGTTTATTTATTTTATATACATCCAGGAGTTATCCAAATTTTTAAGATGGAGTACAGCATTTTGACCACGTGTGAATTTTATTACGTATAAATTTAAAGGTTTGGATATGATTTTATATCAGAAGGATATTTTATATTAGTATATTATCTTTGTGAGGAAATACTGTTCTAAAATTTTGGTCATAATTTTGTTTTTTATTCTACTGGTGCTCTTTACTTTATTTAAAAGCCAGATTAAATTATGCGAATCATAAATATAAATACGTTATATCAAGACTGAAATCTAAACACAGTAGAACTACGCAGAATAGCTGTGGCGTTGGGCGGACAGCTCGGTGTTGATAGTGTCAAAGCCTGGGAGTGATTTACTCTCTCTCGAGGGATATGCCGCGGCACCATATTAATGAGCTGGCAATGGGCCGTCACGGGCTAATTAAAGCTCTGCTAATTGAGTGGCCCATGTCAGCGATAGGGCTGGCTGGCTTGGTAGCGAAACCCCCAATAGGCCAGAGTGATTTGTGAGCCCCTATGCACCCCTCAGTCAACCTCTGTGACATTAGAAAAGCGAACTGCAGTTATCGTGGTCATCAACTTCCACACACACACACACACACACATCCGCGTGTTGGTCCTGGATACATCAGTTGTACAGTTTGGGTGTAAATGGGGTGATTATCTGCTATACCCCTCATTCTCACCACTGTCCTACCTCTGTAAACCCCCCCCCCCCCAATTCTGCCCAGTGCAATAAAAATGGCGAGAGTCAGTCACCGTACGTGTTGGATTTGCAACGGTTTTCATCATCAGCCATTGTGAGGTAGTGACTGATGCACAGAGTGGTTTACAGAATGTGGTTCTGGATGACGCATGTATACAGTACATTGTACATCATTCCTCTACAGAAGCGTTCAGTGACAAATTTCAACAAAATAACTGACCATACCAATAAAGTTTTCCCCTCTGTTGATTCAACTTATCAAGTACTATTAATACTATCGAAGTTTGTTAGCCATAAATCTAAATTACTCACTCTTACGTTTCAGTCAACGGATGATTTACAACTTGGCACCTGCTTTGCTGATATTTCAACGAAATAAATTATTATAAATCCAAGTATACAGTTCAGTGGAAATAGATTCCTGCCTCCTTCAAAATGATAATCAGAATACAGTAATTTATCCTAAAGCTCTACATTAAAAATATTACAAATCTACAGATTTTTTGAAAAATAATAAACTTAAATGATAAATCCTGTCAGTTTTCATCCAAAACTGGATTTAAAACATAGGAATATAAGATCATTATATAGAGAAAAGATGGAATATATTATGTACGAAAGGCGATTAGTAATGTTAGGGAAATATTAATGCCTACATATTAGATTCTCATTAATAGATTAATTTTGGTATTTCTTACTATAAAGTTATGCGTCAGTAAAAATTTCAATTTCAGAAAAATGTACTTCTTGAAACAATTACATTTCAATTCTCCTGTTTGCAAATACGGTGCTGAGGAATATATTTGGACTCAAGCTAAAATAAGTGACAGGAGGATGGAAAATGCATACATAATAAGAAGCCGCTTCTTCAAATTGTGTGATTATCCCACCGTAGTTTCTCAGACCATAGTGGAGAACTAGGTTATTTGAAAGCCATTGTGCATGCTTGTCTGGTTGTTCATTTATGCTTCTATTGTGCAAAACAATTTCTTAAACTTCTGGGAGATAAAATTATATAACTTCGACTTCCGGGCGAGAGCCGCGTTTAATGTTTGGTTTTAGCTAGTTTTCGGCGAACTTCTCAGTTGCCAAGAATTCCAGGAGGTAGTAGTGAGTACCATGAGCATGGTGCACCTTGATATCCAACAGAAAGAAAGGAAACGTTCGCTGAAACTTTCAGAAATTCAGGATACACCAGTCTGTGAAACAATGTGGCACGGCTCGTATATTAGTTGTTCTTCTGTAACATAGCACAGGCAAATGAAAGTGGGTGAGAAAGGAATTGGCTTGCGAGAGAAGGGAGGAAAGGAGACGAAGTTACGGATGGGTAAAGGAATGAAGGAAGAGTAAAGGGATGAAGACATGAAATAAATCGTTTAGTGTTTAATTTACACGGACAATTGTAATTGGTAATTAATAAAATCAAAAATCTAATATTTTCCTTTTTAAATTTTTGTGCTCTTTAAACGAGGATATTTGCTATTTTCAAGCAATAACTTAGAGTTAAAATTAATTATTTATAGTCAAAGTTGTGCAGCACATATTATAAATTGGGTTACAAGAACGGTTGAATATTAAGAGAGAATAATTTACAGAAACAGTCTGTGAAACATTTTTAATAAATACATGGAGCAGTAATTAACCATTCTTTTATTATCCTGAATAGTTTTTTCTGAACAATTCACTGTTTAGAAATGCAAGCAAATGAAAATAGGCCTGCTTCTACCTGTTATAACGGAATGTGTTTTACGGCTACGTATCCTTCTGATATCATTAGTCATTATTTTAACTTTAATTATAATCAATAATAACATATATCGACCGAATGTAAACAGACAGAAAGTGAGCAATCTCTTTTGTTATCTCAATTGTGCTGATGAGGAGAGGGAGTGGTTAACAGATATTTTACAATTATAAAACTGTTACCGTTTCTGAATACCTATCAATGGAGGCGTATAAGGAGCATGTATGCAAATTTTACGTGTGCTTAATTTAGGCGGTTCGGAATGACTGCTTAACTTTACACTATGGTCAGCTTTATTTGCAAGAGAAACCGTGGAATAGAGTGGCTAGAATGACTTGTGAGCTCTGGAGTCGTGGATGTACTAATGAAAAGAATCCCAACGCTCGTACCAAAATTTAAACCCCGCCCGCCTAGCAAGTAAGCCGCCGTCTTACTGAGGTACTACAGTTCGCACATAAAGAATAAATTGTAATGAATTTAATACGAGATACAACTATCTAACTGTATTTATGGCGCGTACTATTGCAGCACTAATTCTTAATAGGAATCCATATTTTATAATAATAAATTCCCCGCCTTTTACGGAACTTTGTAGTTCATCGCCGTGTTCACAAGGACCCATCACTAGTCCCTGTCCTCAAACAAACTAACCCAGTCCACATCATCACAACCTAATTCTTAAATATCATTTTTAACATTATCATCCAATCTACACTTTTGTCTTCCAACTAATCTCTTCTATTCCAATTTCCCAACTAAAATGTTGTTTGTAGTTTCTACGTGACCTGTGAGTGCTACTCGAAACGCCAATCTTATCGCTCTTGATGGTATTACATTAATAATGGTATATTTCGTGAAAAATATGGAGATCCTCATTGTATAAATTTTGTGGGTTGTAATCCTGTAACCGTACAACCGCTGTACTGCCCACTGCTGAAAGCGTACTCTGGATAAAAGTTCTAAGAACAGTTTGTCTGTTTCTCCTCTTACATAAATGAACCACACAGGAACATAATATTTTAAATTTACTCCACCAAATAATAGTTCAATGAGAAGCTGCAGTCTCTGTACAGTTGTGATCAGCCAGCTGTGCATGATCAGCGAATAATTACATTGTCACCTCCCATCCGTTCCCTTTGTCTCGAGTGAGTATTGGCATTTTATTAGTAACCCCGGGCTAGAGGAGCCCCCACCGGCCATTTCCTCTGATCTGTATCAGGATCTGAACTCGGCTGCTTCTGATGCTGCCGCCTCCAAACGCCGAAATTCAATGCACAACGAGTTCACTGCGTACTCTCAGATTCGATGAAAACTGATACGCTTATAATTAAATTCAGCTGGAAACCAATGCGTGCTCAGTGTTAGTTGAACTACTCAGCGACATTTGAAGTTTTCAGGAAAATGACGACTCTGATCTTTTAAACTGTGACGCCTCAACCCTCCGTGGATGAATCACTTCCACAATAACAAGACTGCGCTGAGTCCCGACCCAGAAGGCCACAAGCGTCGTAGGTCTACTCTAGCTAGCAGGAGATTTCGAAAGAGGGTGAACTGATATTGTTTGTAAATTAATTGTCACCGTAAATGGGTTTAATTAGTAGTAGACAAAGTCGCACTGTTTCTTTCGTAAAATTAATATTAGTCTTCACGTAATTTGTCACCCAGTCACAAAGCTCTGCCGGTCTCAGGATTTTTTCTTTCTTTTTGGTGGGTGTACGATTTCTCATCTTCCTGCTGGACGCCATTTGTTTTAAGGGATCTTCATCCATGGATTCGATCGATGTGTTGAAGCCAATTATTTATTCATCTATAATCCTTAAAATATACATTAATTAGCTTCAGATATAAATTTTAGGACGTAGTTCTCATGTTATTTTATATTAGCATTCTACTTTATATGCTGCGGTCAAGTGGCTTACTATTGTCAACGCGGAAATGGATATTTGGGTTCTTAAAAATATAAGAGAATTCTTTACTAGATGCGCTACGACATTGAGGATGGTCCCTTGTGGCTTAAACGCGTGTGTCTTATATGTTCTATAATATAAATACTTATGAGTCCCCTTTTCCTTTCGTTCTGTCTGCCTGATTATCACTAGGAGATCTAGTGAGAATGAATGAAGTGACCTATGCAATGTTCCTTCCGTAGGCAATCTGTAATTTTTAATCTAAGAAAGTTTTATGTATGCAAAACGTATTATGGAAGTAAATAATTGACAATATGTGTGGTGTTACATTGTTGTAAATATAAAATAATCTTAAGAAATGAAAATAGAAGCACTGATCCCAATTTCGAAAGCAGGACATGCGGTGCTTTGTGTCAATACCGTATTTATTAAGGGCAGTATATTACAGTATTCCAAGCTCTAAAGACATTATCGATATTAATAAGAAGAACATAACACATTGTCGTTTGAACATCGCAATGGTTCCCATCAGAAATAAAATCGCATCGTTTTCCACTTTTTAAATCATAGTACCTTTTGTGTTTTTTGAAACACGATTGGCAAAGAATCTAATATACCGTGAATAAGGGAATCAGATTTTTTGTTTGAAAGTGACTGTATATGAAACAAATATACGTTTTCCTGCGGCTCTCTTGATGTATTTTAATTAAACAACATTGAATGTAATAGCTGTAGGCTAGTAAGCTAAAAAATAGATTAATTCTCTTCTTTTTGCAGAATATTTTACTAACGGAACATATTTTGTTCAGTTGAGCAGTGAGACTGATAATTTTCAAAGCTTTCCGAAAATTGACAGCTAATCATAATATATGTATGCTGTTGTCGGATTATTTTAACCGGTGAAATTTTATATCCCAGTGACATTTAAATTTATTAATTCTGCCGAGCTCCCGTGTCACTTTGGAAGGATACTTCATTGGATGTATGTCAATGACTCGCTACCAAAAGCGACCCAACAGACAAGTCGACTTACTGAAGTATTGCTTAACTTATTTACTGGCTTACAGACTAAATTGTTTTACTATGAAACGTATTTTACACTAAAATGTAATACTCGCCCTATTCCGGTTTCTAGTTTAGGCCTATATCTTTCGCTGCTCTGTACTCGTAATTTAAAAAGTGTCTATTTGATATTATGTGTTGCTCTGTGTTAGGCTTTTTATTAGGAGTAATTAAATATGTTTCTTTAATTTTGTACCGAAACATTCCTTTATATATTTCTTAAAGCAACAGTGTATTCACCGTCAACACAACTAATAGATATCATTGTTACAACATTTCTTTATTTTATTAAAGCAATATTTTGACGTATCATGGTCATCGAGTTGGTTTATTTAAAGACTACTTTCATTGCGTAAAATACTAAATTATATATTTTATTCTTCTTTAATATACTCGCTTGAGAGAGATATATTGTTTAAACCAGAAATTAACTGAAAGCAAAAAGCTCTTTCAATAAAATTTTATGTTTGAACACCGCCAATGTCAGATTCGCCATTGCACTCAAACCCCGTCCAGTTCGCAACTTTACAAACCGCTTTCATTTCAATTTCAGTATTATCCTTTCTGACCTTCTCTGCTATTCTACAATTATTAAAAAAAATCAAAATTAATTATCTACATCTAAAATAATGGATCAACATAAGGAGGGTCTGACATTTGGAATGAATTTAAAATATTTATAACATAAACATTATTACTGCATGCGCTATTTCTTTTAAACATAGAATATATAATTATATATCGTAGCGAATCAATTTTGCGTAATAATTAGTCTTAACGATACTCTTCTACTCAACAAGCTCAGTGCTTTTGGACTCTCTGATGGTTATGTAAAGTGGTTTCGTAGTTACTTAACCAACAGACAATCCCGGGTTCGTGTTCCTGGAACTCTTTCGTCTCATTTTGTAGTCCTCTCTGGTGTTCCACAGGGATCTGTTTTCGGTCCTCTACTTCTCAACTTGTTTATGGACGACATATGTCAAGTAATTAATAATTCTAAATGCCTTCTTTTCGCTGATGATATCAAAATTTTGTTCAGCAACGACAGATTTTTGAGTCTGCCCGAGCCGGATGTGGCGCTCGTGCTCCCTGACTGCCTGCTCGCTTCAACATGGGACACCGTATAGAGCTCGGGGATACTTCTATACAGCTCCACAAAAGTCGTCTGCAGGGATCGGTTAATCAAGGAAACCATCGAGATCGAATTACATTCCGATAACTTCAACAGGGAAGATGGACTTCACCTGAGCCGGTCATGGAAGCCTCTTATTCACACTCTTCGAGAGCTCCGAGAACACCCAGGTGCGTGGCTTGCTGGGACGCCCACCCATCCGGGTCGTGTGCCACCTCCAAGCAGCAGCTTAAGTGTAACCACACTGAAAATTACAGAAGTTGCAGTAAGTGGAAGGAAGCTACGGTGGTCGCTGCGAAGCGTGCGAGAGGGGAACGCGGCCGAAAGGACGGCGTCTCCACGCGCCTGCCAGCGCCCTCGTCGGCGCCAGCTAAGCCTTCTCCGGAACAGGAAAACCTGGGCCCTAGCTGGAACCACGTGGTCCGTGGTGGCCGCGTCGTCAAGGCCAAGGCTGCGAAGAACCCCGCCTCAACGTCGTCTGGCGCTATTGCACGGACTGAGCGGCAGGCTGTCCCTAAGGACGGCAATGCTAAGCCCGCTCGTCCTGTAGTGCCGGTGGGGAATCCCACCGCACCCGCTCCCAAGAAGACTGGCCCAGCCTCACCTAAGAGTCGGTCACAAATCTCCTGGAGAACCTTCCGACCCGGGCCGTCTTCTCGCCGCGGCCCCTTCCCTTCCATCCGGAGAGGCCCGTTCGCGAGCCGTCCTCAAAACCGTTATCCTCTTCGTAGCAGAGTATGACTGCCCGGCATAAGAGACACGGAGATAGCGCTTTGCGGCTGGCTTACTTGAACGCCGACGGTGTTCGCGGCAGGAAGTTGGAGCTGGAACAGTTCCTCGGTGACCACGGAGTCGACTTTTGCCTCCTGAACGAGACTCACCTCACGTTGGGTCGGGCCTTGAGATTCGCGAACTATGTTTACCACCGGACGAACCGCCCGACGCAGGGGGGAGGCACGGCGATCCTTGTCCGCAGGGGCATAGATCATTACCCTGTGCCGGTCTCGGGTCTGCAGCAACTGGGGGCAACCGCCATTCACCTGGTGTTGGCAACCAGGAAAGTCAAGCTCGTGGCGGCATACCTCTCGCCCACGCGGCCCTGGATTGAGTCGGACCTGATCGAGTGCCTGAGCGGGAGTGTTCCTGTGCTATTGGTTGGTGACCACAACGCGAAGCACACGGACTGGAATTCTAGGTTTATCTCTGCGAGGGGTTCGCTCCTGCGGGATTACGCCAACAGAAACTCCTGCTTGATCTAAGGGCCCAACTCCCCAACCACGGCTCCCTACACACACAACGGAACCCCCGATATCCTTGATATTGTCCTCATCAAGGACTTCGTCCTACCGGTGCATCTGACTGTCTGCCCCGCTCTCAGCTCAGATCACCTGCCCGTCCTCATTGACACCACGTGCCGATCATCCTTTCAAAACCTACCTGACCGCCCGGACTTCGCGAGAATGGACTGGGATGCGTTCCAGGCTTGCCTTGAAAGCAGACTCCCGGGGAATCCCGTGGTAAACGACGAGGAGCCAATCGACAAGTGCGTCGAGGAGCTGACCAGTGCCAACCTTGAAGCAACAGCGGCGACCGCTCCCAAGCTTCTACCCCGCGTTGACAGGCGACCGCCTCTTCCTGGCTAGTATTCAGGATGAAATACGCCTGAAGAACCGGCTGAGGAGGCGGTGGCAGGTCGCGAGGGACCCCGCTCTCAAAACCCAGGTCAACCGACTCCAGAGGTCGGTGACCTATCGGCTCAACGAGTGGCGGAACGAACAGTGGAGCGACACGCTGGAATCCTTGGACTGCGAGGACCAGTCGCTTCGGAAGATGACCAAGCGGGTGATGCGAGTCCCCACTCCTTCGCCCCCCTTGCTAGTGCAGGGAGGATTGGCTTTCTCGAACTCCGAGAAGGCCGAAGCCCTGGCCGACAACCTTGAGGTTCAGTTCTAGCCGGTGGACAACCCGTCGGACACGGCTGTTATTGACATGGTTATCGATGTGATGCGAGCATACGCGTATGCCCCCGCAAGTGAACCGAAATTAATCAGTCCCTCGGAGGTCATTCAGGCCATCAAAGGACTCAAGGTTGGCAGGGTCCTGAGACATCTTCCACTGCGCGCGATAACCTTTCTCACGAAAGTGTTCAACGCGGTCCTCCGCAGGCAGCACTTCCCCTTGGCATGGAAACACGCTCGCGTCGTGTCCATACTGAAACCAGGGAAGGACCCCACGCTATCTTCTTCCTACAGATCCATCAGTCTTCTTGACATTGTCGGCAAGCTCTGTGAGAAGATCCTATTAACAAGGGTCCTACAAGAGGTCAGCGAACGCAGGCTGCTGAGCGACGAGTAGTTTGGGTTTCGACCCAGACACAGCACGACGATGCAGCAGTTGAAAGGTATCTGGAGACCTACCTCGGTAGACTTGAGCTCTGCTCTACGGCCTGGAGGGTTGCTATCAACGTCTCGAAGAGCACCGCGGCGAGAAGACGCATCCAATAGCCCAGAGCGGTGCAGTTTCTCGGACAGCCGATTCAATGGGTCAAAACAGCGCGGTATCTAGGGGTCATCCTTTTCGCCGGGCTTACCTGATCGGCGCACGTCAACCAGGTGGGAAAGAAGGAGGCGCAACGATTAGGTGTGCTAGGCCGGCTCATCAATAGGAGAAGTGGCCTGTCCATCAGGAACGGTGTGTTGCTCCATAAGCAGCTCATCCGTCTCATGATGGATCACGCATGCCCGATCTGGAGGTCAGCTGCAAGCAGCCACGTCAGGAAGCTGCAAGTGTTGCAATCCAAGTGTCTTCGCATTGCTACTAACGCGCTTTGGTACGTTATTAACAGGCAAACACACGAGGTTTTGGGGATCCCGCTCTTTGCCGACCACATCAGGGCACTGACTGAGAGATTTGATTCGAAGTTAGCTGGTGTGGGGAATTCCTTAGTCCGGCAACTCGGGAGGCACTTTTGCCGAACTTCAAATCTTACATTAAACAGTACTTTCCTTCTCCAGGAAAACCACTACTTTGATCCTTAATTACAAACTTTTTCAGTCCTCTATAACACATACCGACACTAATAAAGACCTGGGAATATTTATCGACTTCAAGCTCCGATTTCACAACCATGTTGACCACATATTTTCACATTGTACTAAGTTGCTGGGTCTTGTTCGCCTGTATATGTTATATGTAACCTTAGTTAGATCCAAGCTCGAGTAAGCCTCGGTCGCTTAGAATTCTATTGCGACTACTGATGCCAACAACCTGCAACGTATCCAGCAGAAGTTTGCAAGCCTTTGCTAGTATCGTTTCCTCCCCCGAGTGCATTACAGCTACGCTGATGCTTTAGAGCAGCGTTTCTCTACCGGGGTTCCCCGGAGCCCTAGTGATCCGCGAGAAATAGTGATGAATAGGCTAATCATATGTAAATGTATTTTTGAGTCCTTTTTGTGTTTAATTTCATATTCGTAATTTTACTATATACGTACGACATATTCTTGGAGAATTCTTGGGTATTATAATAATGTCTTCAACCTGTTGTATCATTTAGAAGTATAATAATCATAAGAAATATATTTAGCGACGTCTATACGGCGCGAGCGTGAAACCGCCTTTAGTGGTCAGTGTACAGCAGCTGTACGTGGCGGATTCACGTATCATCGAGTGTCTCACTCGAGTACAGGACGCATGCGCGGTCTCCATCAGTCCTGTCTGTGCTTCCTGGCGTGCAGGTACAGTCCCTCATTCACCCACGTTATTTAGCAAATTTTACCCATCATTTATGGATGTTATCTGATTACATGAATTTTAAAAATGTAAGTAAGTCTATGATTATTTTTGTTAATTTATGAGAAGTTTGTGTGTGTGTTTTCTCTCTTCCAAAGTTATTTCTTCTGTTTGCTTTTATTTGCTTCAGTTTTATTTATCAAGTTATTTATCCTCTTTTTTATTTTATTATTTATTTTACAGAAATATCTGTCCGTGAAATGTGGCAATTTTTGAACAGGAAACATCCAGACAATTCTGAAGACGCTAGTGATGAAGAATTGCAATCTCCTGACAAATTTCACTGCACTAGTGCAAAAATGGGCACAAAAAGGTTCGTCTTTACAATGAAAGTTGCTTATCAATGGGCTTTACATGGACTGGTGATCCAGGTTGTCCTTATTCCTTTGTGCCTCGTCTGTGGCAAATAACTTTTAAATGCAGCAATGGCTCCAGCAAAACTGAAAAGACACTTCACGACAAATCACAGTCATATGAAAAATAAAAGCGCAAATTACTTTAAAATGCTATTGGAATCTCAAAATAAACAGAGTACAGCTTTTGTGAATAAATTTAGTGTCAGTGAAAATACTCAAGAGGCAAGTTATTGGGTAGCAGAAATTATTGCACAGAAAAGGAAAAGTCACACAGTTGGTGAGAACCTAATAATGCCAGCATGTAAAATTATAGTGGGTAAAATGCTAGAACAAGATGCAGTATGAGAAATTGAAAATGTTCCACTTTCAAACAGTATAATAAGTCGACGTATCGATGACATGTCACATGACGCTGAAGAGGTTTTGTGTGATAAACTGAAAAATAGCAGTAATTCTATCCAGGTTGATGGGTCAACAGATCTTACCAATAAATGTCACGTTGTAGCTTTTGTAAGATTTGTCAATGAGGGTGAAATTCAAGAAAACGTTTTCTGTTGCAAAGAATTGCCTGAGACAAGCAAAGGAATAGATATATTTAATATTTTGTCCTCATATCTGGTAACAAAGGGTCTCTCCGGGAAGAACTCTGTTGGCCTCTGTACTGATGGTGCCCCATCCATGGTTGGCAAATAAGAGGTTTTGTTTCTCACGTAAAACAAGAAAATGCTGATGTTGTCTCAATACACTGCCTTCTTCACAGAGAGGTGCAGATTTCAAAATTTCTTGGAGAAAAAAGTTTTTGACGATGTTACAAAAATGGTTAACTTTATTAAACAAAGACCAGTTTACTCCAGAATGTTTAAGAAGCTGTGTGAAAACCTGGACAAAGAGCACATAAATCTCTTGCTACGTACAGAAATCCGGTGGCTGAGTAGAGGAAGAGTTCTAAATAGGGTGTTTGAGCTAAGAGATGAATTGCAGGAATACTTTCAAGAAAGCAATAAGCAAGTTTTTGTCAAGTGCATTGAAGATGAAAAACGGTTGCAGAGGCTAGCCTACTTAGCAGACATTTTTCATCACATGAATCAGCTGAGCAAGTCACTGCAAGGCCCCGGAGAAAATATATTGACTTCAAGTGACAAGATTCTTGTATTTAAAAGAAGACTGAATCTTTGGAAAAATCATGTTGCAAAAGGGAATCTTGACATGTTTCAATTACTGGTGGGGCTTAAAAGTAAAGGATATCAGCAAATTTCAAGTCTTATTGAAACCCACCTGGAAAAACTGTTGGTCAAAATCGAACATTATTTTCCTTCCCTTTCAACACAAGTGTATGATTCGGTGAAGGATCCACACTCTGAATCTTCTGTTCATCTTGAGAACTTGACTTTAAGAGAAGAGGAAGAACTTTGTGGGCTGCAATCTGATCGTACACTCAAGGTGAGACTTATTTACCTATCCCTGGACAAGTTCTGCATTTCTGTGAAAGAAGAGTATCCTGCCATTCATAGGAAAGCAATATATAATACCACATTAACACTTTGTAGGTGATAACTGACGTCAAAGTAATTTGTGGAACAGCATGGAATTAATTTCACGTAATGTTTTCAACTTGTATGGAGATTTAGAGGAATTTTTTATGCAGGCCTACTTTATACGGTATACGGTTTGTAAAGCGTTAGTTTAATAATTGTATATTTTATACTTATGACGCGCATATTAAAATATTTTGATTTTGAGTGGGATGTGTTGTTTTGTTGTGTCTTATTGTTTTTGTTGTGTCCTTTTTTATTGTTTTGTTCTGTCTCTGTGTTGATGTATCTCATTGTTTGTTGTGTCTTATTGTTTTTGTTGTGTCCTTTTTTATTGTTTTGTTCTGTCTCTGTGTTGATGTATCTTATTGGTTGTGTGTCTTATTGTTTTTGTTGTGTCCTTTTTTTATTGTTTTGTTCTGTCTCTGTGTTGATGTATCTCATTGTTTGTTGTGTCTTATTGTTTTTGTTGTGTCCTTTTTTTATTGTTTTGTTCTGTCTCTGTGTTGATGTATCTCATTGTTTGTGTGTCTTATTGTTTTTGTTGTGTCCTTTTTTTATTGTTTTGTTCTGTCTCTGTGTTGATGTATCTCATTGTTTGTTGTGTCTTATTGTTTTTTGTGTCCTTTTTTATTGTTTTGTTCTGTCTCTGTGTTGATGTATCTCATTGTTTGTGTGTCTTATTGTTTTTGTTGTGTCCTTTTTTATTGTTTTGTTCTGTCTCATTGTGTTGATGTATCTCATTGTTTGTTGTGTCTTATTGTTTTTGTTGTGTCCTTTTTTTATTGTTTTGTTCTGTCTCTGTGTTGATGTATCTCATTGTTTGTGTGTCTTATTGTTTTTGTTGTGTCCTTTTTATTGTTTTGTTCTGTCTCTGTGTTAATGTATCTCATTGTTTATTGTGTCTTATTGTTTTTTGTGTCCTTTTTTATTGTTTTGTTCTGTCTCTGTGTTGATGTATCTCATTGTTTGTTGTGTCTTATTGTTTTTGTTGTGTCCTTTTTTATTGTTTTGTTCTGTCTCATTGTGTTGATGTATCTCATTGTTTGTTGTGTCTTATTGTTTTTGTTGTGTCCTTTTGTTTATTGTTTTGTTCTGTCTCATTGTGTTGATGTATCTCATTGTTCTGTTGTGTCTCATTGTTTTGTATCTTATTGTAGGTCGCTGCCACCGGGTATAAACCCATTTGCAGTCAATAATAAATAATAATATAGGTACCTGGATCGTAAACTGGCTAGATTATAATCGTTTCACTTCTGTAGATCCCACTGATCAGCCCGTCTTTCAAATTCTAAGAAAAAAGATCCTAATATATATAACAGGACTCCTTGACTTGGGAGCGTCCCGTTGAAAAAATTCTAGTTACCTAGAACGACACAGAGAATCACTGCTATAGTCCACGACTCTGAGCGGGAATCGAAAACGTTATCTAATCGCTTGAGATTGCCCTTCATACCTTAATCCAAGCAGCCGCCTTGTACATCGTGATCATTTCTTAAGGTAGTGTGTTATAATGCAGGTACGTTTTTAGATTATGCTTTACTTTTAACGTCTTACTAAAACTGTAGAATGAGCTATTGTGTACTTACGTCTGTACCAAACAATTCAAGTAACTCTGTTACTGAGAAGCTGATAGGCTATTAGCTGCCCTAGAAATTTCCTGAAAATGAATTGAGGTAGCTTCATGTCTATTTTTAGCTAGATAAATACACTTCACAACCTTATATCGTACTTATTAAAGATACATTTTATTTTATCCTCCCATTTACACTTATCTTCAGATATTGCTATAGTAGAATCGAAAACGTAAGTTAGAAGCTGACTGACTTTTCAGAGGTGTTTGCTGCCTCTATCATGAGTCACTCTGGTTATTGAGGCAGTGAGTACCTTTGAAACGTCGGTCATTTTATATGAGACTGATAATTATCTTCATACTCGCCTCCATAACAACCTGAAATCTCAGAATTTTTAAGAAGATGTGTGATTATTAATTTAGGGTAACATTTGAAGTCCGAAACGTGTTTTTAACTAACAGTCACCTCAACGTGCATTGTATCAGCGTCCGACGAATTACAATGTGTAGTCATAAGTGTTGTGCAATATTTGAATAGCCGAATAAACTTATCATTTTCCATCAAAATTTTATTAATATATTGTTATAACCTCACCGCTCTCGTGAGGATACTGTCGTGATAACTCGTTGATACTAACACCGGACTAGCGATTGGACTGATGATAGCTGTCCGATCAAGCGCTGGCAGAGTGAACTCGTTGATAGTGGTTGGAGTTGTAGTACTCCAGAGACAAATTTAGACGATCAAGTTATTAGGCAGTAGACCACAAAGATTGAATCAGAACCCTTGAACAAGTAGAATACACTCTCCAAGCAAGATCATCGATTTTGATACTTGTTAGAGGAGAGACTGATTCAATATGGATCAAATAATGGTGAAAAATTAATAGCGATTTGTATGTCGATTTGTTTTATGTCTGTAAGAAATATGGCCAGCAATTCGACCAACTTTGTAAAATATTCCATTTCCAATTGGTGTATAAATTTAACTGTATTTTTCAGGGTGATTAAGTCGAGAAGAATGAGATGAACGGGGCATTTAGCGCGCATGGATGGGACAAGAGGTGTGCACCAGGTATTGGTTGGGAAGCCTGAGGGGAAGAGATCGCTGAGGAGACCTAGACGTAGATGGGAGGATAATGTCAGGCGGGATCTATGGGAGATAGGAGTTGAAGGAAACTGGATTTTGTTGGCCCAGGACAGGGTCCGGTGGAGGGCTTTGGTTAATTCGGTGATGAACCTTCTGGTTCCGTAAGCCATCTAGTTAGTTAGTATTTTTACACGCTTCCCTAGCAATTAACAAATTTACTCTGTTTCTTAGAATACGTTAATGTGAAATGCACATGTCAACGGTCTGTTTACGCTTTACTTCAGATATTTTAGTCAGTGTTTCCTAGAAATAAAATTCGAAGTGCATCGAGTTACAAAACAAGTAAATTTAAGTTTTCAATAATAATGTTTCGCCTGGTCATTACATTGCCAACTGATTGTTTGCAATTAATAAACTAATAAACAATTACTAATGTACACGAATAATTATAGCCTTTTATAATAATGAACGCACATTTCCCATCCTTATACAACTTCCCAGTTACAGTAATAAGGTTTTATTGGAATAAACGCCTTGTAGAAACGTCGTATTGACGACTTATAGAACAAATAACTACACAAGCCAACGGTGTATGAAATTATTGTATGTAATTAATATTTTGAATGATTATAACCTTGTATTATTTATTTAAATATCGACCTAACTGTAGATAAAGCCAGGCCTATATTTTTGCATTTCTATCGTAATTAAAACTTTACTACATACAAGAGATTTTAATGTGGCAGATTTAAGTCTTACATTCTTTAATGTACTTTGCTGTTTTCTGTTACGTTTAAAAAACAAGAAAGAGGAAGTACTAAATTAAATGTTTTGTTCTTCTTAAGATAAACATTTTAACAATATGCGTCAAAGAAACAGAACCCGAGTTGCATTAAACAGAGCTTAAATTACAGTCCAATTGCCCTTCAGATAGCCCTAAATTTTGAAAAAAATTAACGAAGACACAGTGTTTATTGGTTTTTAGATTTTCGCAGCTGGAGTCCAATTTACAACTTCGACTTTGGGTTATGATTCGCAACGTATGTCCAAAATTACCAAACGTTTCGGTAATCATTGTTGTTGCCATCTTCAGGGCGAATAAGTAAGGGCTGGGTGTTTTTGAAGTCTTATATAGGATAGCAAGTAGGTAGAGAGTTGTATTTGATGGTGTTGGTTGATGGAAAATTAGAGCAGAATATTCGATTTGACTGATCCCTGAAAGTCGAAGTCGTACATGGTATGAAGATTCAGTGAGTTAATAGAGGAGCAACGTATAACAACTCTGCTGTCCGCTGTCTGTCATGGGAGATTAGAGTGTCTCTGTTTTGGCATGGGATAGTAGGAGCTAATTCAAGTCCCGTTCGTTCAGCGGATGTTTGTAACGGTGAAGTTTGAAGCAAACACTTCACTGTCCTCCTAACTCATGACAGATTTCTCTTCCTCTACTAAGGACGTAGTCCTTGGCCAGAATAAACATTTCGATGCTCTTGTGTGAATCCATTATGCCAGTCCGCAGGTCACCACCCACATTTTGGCATGTTAAGTTCACGAGAAATGTTTCTTTCGTATAGATCAATATTAATATATTCTGTTAAATTCTTTGCACAACGAACCCAATGTGTATAAAGAAGCTCTTGTCTTTTGTGTTTTAGACATCTGCCACCGTAATTTATACAGCGGTTTCATAAACATTTTGTTAAGTTAATGGATTTATAACACTTCTGACCACTAAATTATAGTTCCTGACTTTTTTACGTTCAACAATTACATTGCAAAATTTAAATTGTTTCAGAACACGGTACCGAGAAGAAATCTCGACATTAAGCGCGTGCGAGGGACAGAAAAGGCTTAACTGAAACTGGAGAAAATTACATAATTATTAGCTTTATAATTTGCACTATCCACCGGGATAATCAAATAAAGGAGGTTAAGATGTTTAAGTCATGTAGCACGCATGTGATACGAACAAAATGTTATTCTGTAAATGGAAGTGAAGAGATCTCTTTGCAGAGAATAAGGCGTAAATGAGGATAATATTAAAGTGGATTTTAAATACATACGATATGTGTGGACTGGATTCATGTCCCAAAGGGGATGGGGCTCAGTGGTAGGCTTTGTCGAGTACTGCAATGAATCTTCCGGTACCGTGAAAGTCGAGGAACTTGTTGACCAGCTATCGACCTTGAGCATTTTAAGTAGACTTCTTTCCAGGAGTTAGCTAATTACTTTGCTGATTAGTTAAGTTGTGTTTTCTTTATTTTATTTTGGTTTCTGGTAAAGAAATCTGGATAACTGTTTAATGATATGTTTCAATGACTAAACGACTGTAAAATCCATTTACATGTGGAAATCAATATGTAGTAGTTCTGTGAAAGGTAAAATTGATCTACATGCAGTATAATTGAGAAACAGTTCTAATTGCGCATCTCTGTCCTCTTATTGTACGTATTGATATCATGTATTGAAAACGTGTCAGATTAGGGACGTCGCAATGTAAAGTTTCGAGATTCAGCTGTTATTCAATGATATTAAGGGTTTACATTCTCTGAAGTGTGAGGAAGACTTGTGTGAGAGACTGGTCTGTTGTGGATATGTTGAAACTGAAATCATAATGCAGTATGCATTTATTGGAATTGGATAAAAATGCGCTTGAAGTTGTTTCTCATAAGAATACATTTGCAGTGTTTGTTTTACAATATGCACAAGTCAGTGTAGTCAACATCTACCATGGATGTATTTTAGTCGAAATTTATGAAGAGAAAATATAATTACTTGAGAAGCGATACGCTATTAGAAATTTGGCTTGAGAGTTTGGACATGTGACTGAGGGTAGCATGTAGCGATGTACGGTTCTAAGTTAGGTAATAGTGGAGTAATTGAATACAATTGACGCGAACAAAATTCCTGTACAGCAGGACCTTAAATTATAATTTAATATATTTTGTTGCAGTCTGCAATGCTTAATGGATTGTCTTTCAGATTTATCGAAGTTCGGTGCCCATCAGTTGCTTTATATCAAGTGTGGAATTTGTATTTAAAGTAAATGTAGCTGATTGTGAAAGAAGAATGCTTTTAATTGCTCTGATAATCTAATTTGTGTGTTTATTATTATCAGGGATGTGGGAGTAGATTTCAAGCTATAGATGAGTGCACGTGTGTCCTCACACGTGTAGACACACTCGTTCTTTGTGAGAAGTAAACACATCTTCTACAAAGAACAATGCTAAGCATTTACTTTCACGAGCACATGTCATCGGACGATATTCGCGTTTGTTAGAGACAATTGCAAATACTTAAATAATCTCTCCCTCCCAATTCTCTTGTGTTTGTTTATAAGAGAACACACTGCGCTCGCAACTTTACTTTGAAGGAAGTTTAAATTACGGCATGTTAAAGTGTTTAATTATATCACCCACGGCACTGATGTAAGCTTTCAGTAAAACGAGTCATGTATAAATAAATTTCACATCAGCAGTCATTGACAGAATAGTGCGTTTTATATTTTCCATAAATTATTGTGTTACAGTACGCTCTTAGTGATGAGCAGTCCTTTTACAGAGACGCGATTGTAAACACTAAGTGACGAACAGTAAACAGAGACATATGTAGTAAATGGCATGGCACATGTGTATTCTCCTAGCAAATACATTCTGTTTCCTCTGTGTTACAACTGGTTTATTCTATTGGAAGAAATTGTAAGTTAGAATAAAACTGCAACTGAATTTTCAGAGTCTCCCAAAGTGATGAGTGAACTGATGTGTCGAATCAACAAGCAGTCACAAGACATCAGAATTCTTTGTAAAATTGTATTCGACCAGTCGCGAGTAGAATCCTTACCGCCTATTCTGAGATTTGTTGTGGTTTACCCTCTCTCTCTCTCTCTTTGTAGCTAATGGAGTGATGCTGTATTCAACAGGCCATGATTGCCTACTGCTCAGACCTGATCTATTCGTTGTTCACGATCTACTAAAATTCTCATTCGATGTTCTAAATTTTCTGCAGTTGAAAGAGTGTTATTAATTAATTATGAATCACCGTATATTTATAGCTAATTTTGTCTTACCTGAGTGAGATCTGAGTTTCTCACAGCGGCGAGTATGAAGATGGCTGTCTTCTGGATCCTTGTAGTGTGCCTAAAGTTTACTGATGTCTCAGACATATTTGCTACCACCATCATCATAAACAACAAATCTCGTAATATTATGCTTGACTATGAAATCTATTCTTTATCAGAGTGACAGTTTTTTATGTAACGAGATGGATCTCTGCAAGACATTAAAAAGTGCACATAAGAAAACTATAGAACGATTCACTTAAACACAACAGATTTTTATCTCTTTTTTAAATTTCATGTGTTGATTTATCCTAAAAAAATTACGAAAAATACGTACGAAATACTATTATGTATTTTGAACAAAAATAATTTTTAATAAATATAAGTCTTACACTGTAGTCCCCTTCTAGCACTTGCTCGGTTGACTGTTTGTAATATCCTCTCCATGTCGAGGTTGGGGGGGGGGGGGTTTATGTGGACGCTATGTTGCCCTTAGGCTAACCGGATGGTGCGGCCACATTGGTCATCAGTCATCACACTGTGATACTGTAACCTCCGACCTGTCACATGCCACAAAGAAACACTGGGCAGTGCACAAAGCTCTAGTTAGCGGGCGTGAATGTGCAAACAATACAGTCCACAGTAATCGCATATCGCATCCCCCTGGCAGTTTGCTCAGCTACCTATACACATACGCTCTGTATCGCATTGCTTTGTCCCGGAAACATTATAGACGTTTCATATAATGAACCAATCATGTTCCCCATACATGAAGTAGGCATTGATTGTCTTTTCATACAGAATTCAACTTTGATGTCCAAAATTTGTCTTTTTGTATAACAAAGTTATGTGTAGTCATCTGCTATATATTATTTTGAAATTAAAGGCTCCTGACGTTTTAATTTAGTGAGGAAATATAGCAATGGAAGACCGTATATAAGTAGGTTATTTGGTGTAGAAAGTACACACAGCTTTGAGCTATTTTCACGTTGGCCCAGTATCGATCTCTCTATTCAGTTATCATGATTTTATTCCGAACTGTGTTGTTAACGGAGAAATTAGATGAAACAGCTATTCTGAATTAGGAAAAAATATACACATCCTCTATAAAAAATATCGAATAAAATACAGTCTGATGCAACTAATTAATGTTACTTATTGGTCTTCACTTAAGACGACATGTTTTGGAAATTATATTTCCATCATCAGGTCAAAAAAATTCGTAAGATCCTCTAAGTTGAAATGTTAATTAGATAAAAACATTAAAAGACAAAAACCATATAATTTTTAAATATTTTAAACCGATAAGAAAATCAAAATAAATCAACAATTTTTACGGGAATCACAAGCACACTTTAAAATATGAGTTGAACACTATAACAACTTGCATCTTCTTATGAAGATATTCGGGTAAGATGTCCTCGTTCTTTTGTTGGGTCACGCTCTCACGAAATACGTTTGTAAATTGGAGAATTTAATGGAGAAAGTTTACTATATATTGTATAGCCCTATTTGATTGAACTGTATGTAGCGGCTTGTGCTGGTGTACACCAGCACAAGCCGCAAGATACAAGTTGTTACAGAGTTCAACTCAGATTTCAAAGTGTGATTGTGATTGAAAAATCTGGGATAAATCTCGTAAAAATTGTTGATTTATTTTAATTTCCTTAACGGTTTAAAATCTTAATTTTTTTTATATATTCTTCATCTTTCAATGATTTTATCCAATTAATATTGTAATTTAGAGAATATCACGAATATTTATTTATTTCATTGACCTGATGATGGAAACATAATTTCTGAAACACGTCGTCTTAAGTGAAGACCATTGAGTAACATTAATTAGTTGCATCAGACTGTGCTTAATTGGAATAATTTTTATATTTGTGGTAAGCAACGTGACACAACATTACTACTCTACTCATCCTCATCTATGTACAAGTAGCATTCTGTGACTGTTTACTACCATAATTGTAAGTAATAATAATTATTCGTTCATGACATTCCCGATTATAATCGATTGCTCTAAGTTAAAGATTAGTTTGAAGAAATCGTTCGTTTTTGTAAGAACCATAGAATTATGTAACTTCCTGAACCAGGTCCTTTTATGAAAGCTAGTGGTCTCTCAACTGTTCGAGAAATTTCACTGTTTTTATGGAGCCCGAATTATCATTATTATGCAATCCATAGCACTGTATCTGTTCGTCTCCTGAGCCAGATGAATCAAGTACACATCCTCATATCCTGCTTCTCCCACAACCAGCTTAATATTAAAATCTCAACTGCATTTATATATCCCAAGTAGTCTCTTCAATTCAACTTTTACCGATTAAATTTACAAATGAAATTCTCATCTGTCCCACGCGTGTTGCATGACCAACCTATGTTTTATTTTGTTATTGTTTTTGTATTTATTTCTGAGCACTAATTAATTTTTGCAGGATTTTTTAAAACTAAACAATAAAATATTTTAGAAAATATCATCAAAATCACTTCTTTTGAAGAATCGTTTATTAGGAGATTTTATTTACAGATTATCAGTACACAGAACAAAAATCGCAAACTATGACTGGTTTATTATTTAATGATAACATTCTGTCATTATTTTCATGTAACTAATTAATCGAATATTTGAGAATCTGGTAGCCATATTTATTGTCGCTTACATTTAAATACTGCAAAGGACGAAACGTACGGCTAGATGTAGTTCTCTGAGAAATTTCAAACATTATTAAGAGAACATCAAAGATGTCTGCAACAGTGTTTAAATATTGCGTAACCTAGAGAATGTTTTTTTAATGTTTGAAGAAATGGTGATAACATAAACGTTTATCTCCAACAATTTATAAGCGTTTATTGCACAACGTGTGAAAATAAGTGCAAATGAGTGAGGTCGTGTCAGTCTGTCTTATTTGTTGATCTCTGAACCATTACATCGACCTTGATTTTATATGTCATGCCTGGAAAATTTTATTTTATTGTTATCGACGAAATACAACGCCTAATGTACGTACATAAATTTCAAATATATCTTTATGGATTTTCTCAAATCTTTTCGCCGCAAAATAAATTACTGCATGACAAAATATAGATATAGTTAAGATTTACAACTTTCATTGAGAGCAGTTTTCTTACTGAATATTTAAAGAAATGCTGGGAACATTAATTACTGCATAATATAATCTGTAGTGATAAAAGCTTTATGATAATTAATTTTTAGCCGAAAAAATTAAAATATGGCCCGTGATTAATGCAAACTTGCAATACGATTATAATACATTTACAATGAATATGACTCCAACATGGAGTAAAGCTTTTCACTCTTTACATGTCTTAGACAGAAATGGCATCAATGTTGACTGTTCTAAAGTTATCTTTATTTAAATTAAAAGGGTCAGTGTCTTTTCTAGCCACTCTGAATGTACAGTCAAGGAAATTATGGAACTTTAGTTATAGATAATTATTGCTTTCCTCAAAATACGACAGAAAATAAATATCCAAACGATAATTTCACACAACCCTGAAGCAGTTTCAAACTATTATCATTTTAAATATAGAATCGTCATAAAGCTATCCACATATCTCTAAACTAAGTAACATATTAGATAATTCTCAGCATAAGTGTAAGTGTAAATATTTTAAAAAACAATCAAACACATAACCATAGTTATGAACATTTTTAAGAAATTCGTGTTCTTATTGGTTACTATCACAGATGATGCCACGTTATATGCCTTTTATTAGAGTCAAGCTGTGCTTTATAAAATAACACATCAAACGTTTTGAACCCTACACAGAGACATACGTTCTGTAAAGTCGTTAGACATGCAAGGGAAACGGTGTTGATTGGTTCAATTCAGACTTGGAACAGGAAAACACACACAAATGGGAAATCGGTAGGAGAAAATAAGGTAGTTTTCAGCACCAAGTGATTCCTTTTACTTTGCATGCTTGTGTATGAAAGTCTTGTGCACGTGCTGAGAAGTCTTTTGAGATTTGCCAAAAATTTCACTTTGACTCTAACATTCTCCCGTCATGGCATCACACAACTTTGACATATGTCATTTTCCTCCTCCATCTTTACCGTATGGTATTGTGCCACCGAACAAATTAGACTTCAACTTTCCTTCAGTTGCACACAGACATTTTCCACCAAGTTCTGTGCTTTATTTCTCCCTCTTACGTTTACTCTCTTCAATCGCCTATTCCCTTCTCTTTTCTGCCATCAAACTAAACGAAACCAAAGCAACCTACTTTTCAATCCCGTTCTAAAAATTGCTTCTCGAAGACTTTTAGTCGGAAATCTATATAGTTTACGTCAAAACGAAACCGCGGTTTTTTCTTCAATTCCTTTAAGTTTGCTTATTATAATCGAATTGAATAAGGTAAACTTCAATTCAGTATGCAATTACGAAACTCTATCAAACCTCTAATTTAAAATACAATGTTATACAAACAAATTATTAGTTTCTGAGGAAAGTTATTATGTGACGGTTCTGGAATCAAATACCAAGATATAATGCTGGTCAAGTATTTTGTTAGTACGAGTGTATGGAACTAAAACATCAAGTGTCTATTTCATTATCTCCGAAAATTTAAGAAAAACAAAATATTTATAGAATCGGTAGAGGGTTTCGTGGTGGGACATTCTACTGATAGTAACAAATCTTCTAGATAAGTATATCTTGATTACTGAATAAGTATAAATTATTTAGAGACAATCCTTATCATTTAGTTAGTATTATATACATACTGGTTGACAGTCATTGATTTTTCATACAAAATATTTACAACGCACGACATTCCGAGGATTTGCTATCATATGGTCTTCGGGTAGAACCAAATTCCGAAACATCTTGTATATCACAATAACCCTGAAGATGGAGGCAGTATATTCCCCGGAAGCTTTAGTATTTACAAGTCAACAAGGCATTATTAAATACACACACACACACATATATATATATATATATATATATATATATATATATATATATATAGCAAACGTATTGAAGGAGTCCAAGATTACTTTTCAGGGCTGTGTTATAGATTACCATTGCTGTACTGGAAATCACATTTTCTCAGTGACTAGAGACAGCGTGTAAAAACCACTACCGGTAATGGTGAAACGAAAACCACAGAATGGTGAAGTCGGCTGTGGAATTGCTGAGGACAATGAGCGATAATTCTCACACAGATATTGGCATTTTGAGAGTATGAAATGGACAGTTCTTAAATAAGATACGTAAAAAAAACATTACTTCTTAAAATGTATTATTATTGACTTTAAAATTGACTTAATCTAATTGAATTATTATTAAAATATAGTAATGTGTTCACTAAAAGGTTTTCTTTGTGCGCTAATGTCCTCTGCACACATGACTTTTTTTATAATCTGTTTGTTGGTATCATATATTTTTATCGTTATGTTCTTCCCTTCTGCTCTATCTGCAATCGGCCTTCTTGCAGTAGATGCAGCACACTAATAAGAAAGTGAATAAAGAATTGAATTATTATTATTGTACCAATATTATTATTTTGAGAGTGTATCGCTCTTTCCGAGTTGTGTTTTCTACATAGTAGTGACAGCTGTTATAAAATTGAGTAATATACTCGTATGGAAGTCCAGTATAGGCTACTAAAACAAGTATATGATTCTAGTTTTTCAAGTATAGTCCCTGATATTTATTGGAAAAGAATAATAAGAGACTGAAAGAATATCATGTAGCTGGAGTGAATTTATGAGGGTGTAGGCCTATAACGAAAAGTTTGTCAAAAATTAAGACTTATATTCGTTATATATAACCTTCGATTGTTATACCTGTTTTTGTCTAATCACTGTTAATGTTTATTCTAAAGAAACAGCCTAAACGAAAACCCAGTATACATTTTTAATACTTTTATGTGGAAGTTTACCAACGTTACAGAAATTTTTTGTTGCTTTATATTCATCCGTACAATAAACGCAGCACGCACCTCGGAAACGTCATTAAATTTCACCAGACTGCACGTTACAGTAATGGCAGTAGCTTTACATTTATTCTTGTATTAAACTTTAGTATTCCAGGCTCTAAAGTAGTACGAGAGAAAGTGTTTGTGTGAAAGAAGTGGAAAAGGTTGATGCTCTTTAATAAGCAGAGAAAAGAAATGTATGAAGTTAAAATAGACATACGTGAGTTGTGTAGGTAATACAAATCACGTATGTACACATTACTACGACGGCAGTTTTCTATGTTCTGCAAGCTTCTTCGTTTTGAACAGTTTGCGTATTTTTTTCCCCTTGGCGTAGAATTTCCTTCTTTGGAGTTCTGAGCCTCTTATCAACGAGCGCATAATATCTCACAATTGCTATGGGAAATTGGAATTATGACTAACTACGCTGTCAGAGCCTCGTGGCATTTCATTTTGCTCCGTGCCACGATGGAAATGACAGCAGCCGAACACGACCGCCGAGAGTAACGACGGAACCTTTGAACAAAGTCTTTAATTTTTGATCGGAAAGGCGACCCGAGAGAGTAACAAAAACAGCTTCCATTCCGTTTCTTCAGATCTCCCCCTTGACACTATAAAATCCTCTCTGCTGCTCACCAAACCCCTAACAGTAAAATAACTTCCTTTTTAATATGGCTCCACAAATCCTTCCAGTGCACGTAGCTCAAATCTAATTTATGATGGAATGATAAAAGGAAATAGGCTACGTAAGTTATTTTATAGCTGTGATTCGCATAGCCGGAAGAGATAAAAACAGATTTGCGCGTTGTTTCTTAACGCGTATACTAAACCAGCGTTTTCATGAAAGTGTACGGTTTATGTGTTCATCTAGAAAGTGACTACCGTATCTTGAATAAGGGTCACAAATGTGCCTTCTTTTAAAGTTCTCAGTCACATTAAATAATATTCTTGCAAGGCAAACACATTCTAATAACACCAAGGACTTGAAATTTACGGCACAACTTTGTAGCGATCGAGCAGGGTATAATTGTGGCAGATGTCAGACCTGTCTTCAGAAAAGTCCAAACGGAATATCGGCCATTTAACCGGATATTCTGAATTAGATTTTTCGTACTTTTACTCAGTCACTACATTGTGATATTGATATAATATGTGGAAATAACTATTAGCTTCTCCTTTCAGATTTTTATACACTTAATACAAGTGATCATGTTATTTCTCATAATCATTCTACGTAGCGTGTAGCCTCTGTAGCTGAAACTGAGTCATTATTTCCTTCAAATTAAACACACAATTCTTCAGGCAGGACACCGAAAGAGAAAAAGAAGAGTGAGGAAGAAAAAGGGAAGAAAACGTGCAAGAGAAAAGGAAGAAGGTAGGAGTATAATAAAATATTGGATAGCAAATATGGAAGATAAAGGAGATGAAAAAGAAGAAAATAAGAAAACTAGTATTGTGTTAAAACACACCAGTAAATAAAAATGGGTTTTTATCTGGTGGCTTGTGTCTGGAAGTTAAACTATCTCAGATCTAAGTAAACAAAGGATAACTCGGTGTGTTAAAGCGAGGAGAAGTTCATGCATATTTGAAGACCAAAATTTATAGAAATTGTAGGATCTTCCTAGTCAAGGACAGAACATAGCCAGTTTCACTGTGAGTGGTAGAGGAATAATTCTGATAAATCTGATCTGCAAGTTTCAGAAACACCACAAAATATTCATTGGTAATACTGCATCAAATCTTTGGTAATTAAAGTATGGTATTTATGGGGAGAGGTGGGGATAAGTTGACTCACCCTTTGGCTACGATATAAAGGAAACTGGCATTTTATTCATAAAACTCGCTCACCTGTAGGAGATGTCATTTAAAAACGAAACTCAGGAGATTGTTTTAGGCTGGAGCTTAAACATTGTAAATGAGTTGAAGAAATGATTGCTTGTTTTTTATCTTCGTGTAGGAAACATCCAGAATTATTTAAGCAACAAACTTTCCGGGTGATATAAACGTCCTTCACAGTGTGCTGCCAATAAAGGGATACGTGATCAAAGATGACAGTTGGCAAACAAAAACCGCTACCAAATCTCGATAGATGACTGCCGTCATCTGTAAGGAAACAGCAAATAGAAGGAGGAAATTGCTGTTGTGCGTAAGGCCTTTGCAGCACAAAAGGAAAAGCGTAGCTACTACAAACGACCAACTGACCGTCAGAAAAGAAATCCCATCTATTCAATTCAACAGACCAAATGGTGTTGACGTTGTCTCGCAAAGCCTGCGATCAAAGTCAGGCGCGCCTGCCTATTTACCCCCTAGTGCTGGCCAAGTCCTAGTGACACCAGCAGTTTTTAAAAGATTTGCTTTTCGACTAGCTCTCTGAATCACCTGTTACTGAATTTTACAACGAATAAAAGTTTTCTCCGAAGCGTCCTAGAAATTTTAGATGTATGATATATTAACAGGGCTAACAACCTTTCACCTTTAAAAAAAATATGTGTTACGAAAAAATCAACCAAGCCTCGGATCAGGACGGACTCTTTGGCACGACCACGGCAATTGAAAAAGGACATGAGATTTGGTACCTGGAACATTAGGAGCCTCTATAGGGCTGGGGCACTGAAATCAGTGTGTAGGGAATTAGGGAATTATAAGTTAGACTTAGTGGCAGTGCAGGAAGTGCGATGGGAGGGGGAGGGCACGATCCCAGTGGACAATTTTACATTTTTCTATGGAAAGGGGAATGACAATCATCAGCTAGGGACGGGTTTTTTTGTTCATAGCAGAATTAGGGCAGCAGTTAAGAGAGTAGAATTTGTTAGTGACAGGTTGTCTTACGTAATTTTGGAAGGACGTTGGTGCGACATCATTGTCCTTAATGTTCATGCCCCAACTGAAGACAAAAGCGATGATATCAAGGATAGCTTTTATGAAGAATTGGAATCAGTATTTGATACATTTGGCAAGTATCACATGAAAATTCTGCTAGGAGATTTCAATGCAAAAATTGGGAGGGAGGATGTCTTCAAACCCACAATAGGCAGCGAGAGTCTCCATGCACTTAGTAATGATAATGGCGTCAGAGCAGTGACCTTCGCTACGTCAAAAGATTTAATTGTAAAAAGTACAAAATTTCCACACCGTGATGTTCATAAATACACTTGGACTTCCCCAGATGGCAGAACACACAATCAAATAGATCATGTTTTAGTAGATAAGAGAAGGCAGACAAATGTAATTGATGTGAGATCATTCAGAGGAGCAGATTGCGACACTGATCATTATCTGGTGGTAGCAAAAGTGAGGGAGCGGCTTTCAGTAAGTAGACGAACTAAACAAAATTTTGACACAGAAAGATTTGATTTGAAAAAATTAAGTGAGGGAGAGGCAAAGGAACAATATCAAGTTGAAATTTCGAATAGGTTTCAAATTTTAGAGACAAATGAGGATAATGAAAGTGTGGACATCAACAGGGAGTGGGAAAATGTCAGAAACTGCATCAAAATTTCAGCAAAAGAGAAACTAGGATACTACAGGAGAAAGCAAAATAAACCGTGGTTTGATGAAGAATGTTCAAAATTAATAGATCGAAGGAAGCAAACAAAATTTCAATGGTTGCAGAACCCAAACAAAACAAATGCGGATAATCTATGTAACGTGAGACGTGAGGCTAGTAGAACCTTTAGGACTAAGAAAAGGGAATACCTGAAGGGCAAAATTGCTGAACTTGAGACAAATAATAAGGAAAAAAACATCAGAGACCTGTACAGAGGCATTAATAACTTTAAGAAAGGATATCAACCCCAGACTAATTTGGTAAAGGATGATAGTGGCAATTTGCTTGCAGATCCAATAAAAATTGTGAATAGGTGGAAAAATTTCTTTAGCGAGCTCTTAAATGTTCATAATACTGGTGATATTAGACAGATTAAAATGCATACAGCTGAACTGTTGGTGCCAGAACCTAGCTTAGATGAAGTGGAACTAGCCATTGGGAAGTTGAAAAGTTATAAATCTCCAGGAATTGATCAGATTCCGGCCGAATTAATTAAAGCAGGTGGCAAAGGGTTGCATATGAGGATCCATAAGCTTATTCAGTTAATTTGGGATAAGGAAGAGATGCCACATCAATGGAAGGAATCCATAATTATTCCTATTTATAAGAAGGGGGACAAGACTGAGTGTGGTAATTACCGAGGAATATCGCTGCTATCAACCTCATACAAAATTCTATCCAACATTCTTTTGGCAAGATTAACCCCATATGCGAATGAAACTATTGGGGATCATCAGTGTGGGTTCAGACGAAACAGATCAACGATTGATCAGATCTTTTGCATTCGTCAGATACTAGAGAAAAAATGGGAGTTCGGTGGGACTGTACATCAGTTATTTATAGATTTCAAAAAAGCCTATGACTCTGTGAAGAGAGAAGTGCTATATAATATTCTTATTGAATTTGGTATACCAAAGAAGCTAGTGGGTCTAATAAAAATGTGCTTAAATGAAACCTGCAGCAAAATTCGAGTAGGTAAATATGTATCTGAGACATTCCTCATCAAGAACGGTCTAAAACAAGGAGATGCTTTGTCTCCCTTGCTCTTTAACTTTGCGCTAGAATACGCCATCAGGAAGGTCCAAGGTAGGCAGGAGGGTTTGCAATTGAACGGGACACATCAGCTATTGGCATATGCTGATGATGTTAATTTATTGGGGGACGATATAAATACAATAAAGAGGAACGCAGAAGTTTTACTAGAGGCTGGTAGACAAGTGGGGCTGGAAGTAAATTCAGAAAAAACTAAGTACATGTTAGTATCTCGTCATCAGAAGACAGGCGGGCAAAATTATCTTAGGGTAGCTAATAAATCCTTTGAAAGGGTTACAAAGTTCAAATATTTGGGAACAACAATAACAAATCAAAATGATACTTGTGAGGAAGTTAGGAGGAGACTAAATTCCGGAAATGCTTGCTACTTCTCAGTCCAAAATATTTTGTCTTCCCGTCTGATTTCTAAGAACCTGAAAATTAAAGTATACAAAACAATAATCTTGCCTGTTGTTTTGTATGGGTGCGAAACATGGTCTCTCACTCAGAGGGAGGAACACAGATTGCAGGTGTTTGAGAATCGGGTGTTGAGGAGGATATTTGGGCCTAAGAGGGAAGACGATGGGGCGTGGAGAAAACTGCACAATGACGAGCTTAAAAATCTGTACTGCTCCCCCAGTATTGTGAGGGTGATTAAGTCGAGAAGAGTGAGATGGGCGGGACATGTAGCGCGCATGGATGGGACAAGAGGTGTGCACCGGGTACTGGTTGGGAAACCTGAAGGGAAGAGACCGCTGGGGAGACCTAGACGTAGATGGGAGGATAATCTCAGGCGGGATCTATGGGAGATAGGAGTTGAAGGAAACTGGATTTTGTTGGCCCAGGACAGGGTCCGGTGGAGGGCTTTGGTTAATTCGGTGATGAACCTTCGGGTTCGGTAAGCCATCTAGTTAGTTAGTTAGTTGATATATTAACATTACTTTCGTTTTCTGTAGACCTACATAAGGTCGTCAAAAGTAAGGAATCCTGCAAATCAGTAAGTCTAATGATAAGTTTACAGCTAGCACTTGAACCAGCGTCAATGCAGCGATTATTGAGCTGTATCAATCATAAGTTGGCAAGGGGTAGGCCAGAAGAAAGTAAAATGCAATTGAATAAAACACTCACAATCTTTTATTCAATTGCATTTTACGTAAGTACCACAAGGCATGTGGAGGGCTCCACGCTTTCTTGGTCTTGGCTCTAGGTAGAGCTGAGTGGTAAGCTTCATGCTTAGGTCGATTTATCTCTGGGAGAAAGAGACCTCTTTATTAACTGATTTATACAGAAAGTTCGATTGATTCCAGAACTCGTGTGGACATGGTGACAAACAAAATCAATACCAAGGACTGGAAATTTATCAGCGACTTAACTAGTTCAGGTATACCAGAACATATTATCCTGTACGACCCAAATGTCTTAGAATTTCAAAAAGAATCGATGCAGGCCCGTAGGATTACCACTAAATCGTGCGTAATTGCAAAGGTATGTAAAAATATATAATGAAGATCTTAATAGTTACATTGGTTCTAATCTTTAAAATTCTCAAACGTAGCGGGATGGAAAATGAATTACAACCAAAAGAGCAGTAATATGAACTTCGGAATTCAGATTCATAAATCAATACGCTGAGTTAAACATAAAGGTTAATCTATGATTTTAAGTCTCACGAAGACAAACCACAATATGCTTATTTTCTGTACCAGAAAATATCATCCACCTTCTTGATACAAGTTTAAAATTTAAATCGATAATGCAATGTGGGGTTTTCTTTCGGCAGCTCAGAGCTCTGCACGCAATAATGGTGGGACATGAGGACCATATCACAACATGAGGCATCAGGTATCTCTATGCAGATATGGCAGCTCCTCTCCCTTCGAGATTTTTTATGCGTCTTCCAAGAGCTATTTTCCATTCCATCCCCTGTGACAGTAACGATGTTACCAAGACCTGAATTAGAGGCCCTTCGAGACAGAGGCAGCCTCCTCACCCAATCCACCCACTAGTCTAGTCTCTCTCAGCAGATATTTGGTTACATGCTGGAGAAAGCAACAACGAACGCTTTTTAATCTGCCATTACGTCGTACCAAGCTAACATAACCTTATATAGATGATGTCGACTCCTGTTTACATCTTTCTCTGTTTTTTATACATAACATATATAAAAACTTTTTTCATCTTTACTTTGGAGGTATTTTTATACCACTCTAGGGTCCACACAATTTCAAATTCCATTTTCAAAGACACATATCTTTCTTCTTCCTATCCTTCTCACCCTTCTCCCCCCCTGTTTTCGTTTCTTTATCCACCCAGCACTTTACAGTTCAACTCCCACCCCTTATCGCTGAGCATCATCTTACCTTACATCGCTTATCCTTGTACTTTCTTTCTCAACCTTTTCCCATTGCGGTACCATCAATATTTTCTTACATTGTAAGCTGAGAGTCGTATACCCTTCTCGATGGCCGGGTTTCCTTTATAATGGTCTGTCCCCTTCTGATCACATACTTGCTCCCTGGGGAGCCCCCAAGTAGAAAACGAAAACAAGGTGAATGTTTATTTGGAGTGATATTACTTGTTTCTAGAGTTCATGAAGATGGACTTAAATCCATTGCAATTTATTCAGAATAAAGAGTAGGTATGCATCCCGCCGAGGTGACGTTAAGAGGTTCGGAGGTGAGCTATGGTATTTCATACTCGCGTCAAGCCCAGGACATCAGAGTCGAAGGTTCTCATCTGTCACGTTTGGAGGATCACATGAACATATTTTTGTAACGGAAACAGTGGCAAGTGAAATTTTCATAATCAGTAACAAAATGGTATGTGTCAGATGATGAAAATGACATTTACATAAAATATTAATATCACGGTTTCAAACTAGCCTTCTCTTCTTAGTCAACATGTTAACTGTCAAAGTAAAGTACTCCAGAAACCTGGTAATGTGCCTTTTGCATTACTGGAGGTTGTCCGATTGCAAACAAGGAACCGGCTGTAGGATTTGGAGTTTCATAGCAATTACGTGATTAGGCCGTCTTCCTCCGGGTATTTGCTTCTTGTATGTCACACGGTGCAACAGAGCCTGGAAGATTACAGTCTATAGAGGAAACGGAACGTCATTAGCACCGATGTTTATAGTTTACTCTCAAAACATTTTTGTCATAATGCGCAGACATTTTGAATGTTTATGTTGTAATTTGATATTCCATTAACAAAATGGCATATTTGTAATGATAAGAAGGCCTACACTGGTACTTTCAGTTCATTAAATAACTAAATATCCATATATATATATATATATATATATATATATATATATATATATATATAAAACACATTCCAGTGTACTTTTCTATCTTTTGATTGCGTAAATGAACCAATAGGAGCTTGGCCCGAGACTGCATGGTAGGTTCCCACCCCTACAGAAACTTCAAATACACTTTGTCGGTTGGAACGTAAAACATTTGCCACCTGTATCTGGTTACGAGGTGTGAAAACGCATATTGTACTTTTACATTCTCATACACATCCACTTCATACTCTGCAGGCATTTGTAAAACCTGCACTTTCTATTTGGCGCTACAATCAGTTTCGGACCAGGACCCTGTATTATACGTATATGTTCTTTTTAATAAATTATTTTTTTAAAAAAAACGGGAGATGGGAGACCAGTACATCTCAAGACCGCCACCATCTGAGTACGTTTTAAAAATCAATGGACACTAAACCATACATCAGTTGAGATTCAATTCTTGTAGCCCAGTCTTCGAACATTTCATATCCGTGCTACAGAATTCGCGGACACCGTGGTCGGCTGTTCGCATCTGCATTTAGTTTCGTAACTGAAACAGCGAATATTTCAGCTTCACACATATTTAAGAAATGTTAAAATCACATGTAACGAACTTTTACATCGCGAAGTCAACTTGCCCTTCCACACTGCTTCGCATTTCAAGCTCCCCACATTCTTTTTAATATTATGCACTCCTTCCACTTCGTTCATCCTTCGCTTATCAATTCTCTACTCACTCTGCCACCAGACACGGCGAGGCATCAATAGGTTACAATACGCTGGGGGACAGTAGCTAGATATACCGTGATGATGGTTCGGAAGAGCTGGTAATGGCTGGTTGTGTATGGGGAGTTGAGATGCCGTAGGGTAAATCGAGACTTTCCAGAGATATGTTCTAGAGCTCCGGAAGGAAGGGATGGAGATGAGGAAGAGTGGTAAAAGTGAGAAGAGATTTCACAGGTTTTTTCCTTAATATATGTGTTTTATATGCTATTGATGTAAATACTTAATACAATTGTCATAAAATTTAAAATTCGAGAGGGGGAGCACTCCCCATAAATGAAAAACAAATCCCCATTGTGACATGAAAAAAATTGTTAATAAAATTGATTTGTATACATACATGGGATTCCGCGCACAAACAACTGCAATACAGTTTACTTTCTTCATCGGTTTATTAAGTACAGTTGAATTACCGTAATTTGTTACAATCTGACAACTACTTTTTCCACAAATCTTCGGAAACCTATGGAATTGCTGTCAATTTGTTACATTTACTTTATCAAATATAACATTTATTGACAGTCTCTATTCTCAGATTAATAAATATTATTTTTAAATACAATCTTTCCTATTATCTTTTTCCGTGATTATCTGTTTCTTCTCGTTTGTTCTTTCGGTTTTCGTATATGTTTCTTCCATTTAACTTTTACTTAAGTAGTGTTATTTGATGCACCGAGTGAAGGTTGCACACACAATGTTAAAATCCAGTGGTTTAAAGCGATAGTAATTTACTGGTTAAGTGAAATGTTATATCTGTTCCAAGTTTTAAGACTTCCACTCCTTAACCTCTGTATGGATGATTACAGGCTATGAAATTAGTCATTTCAGTAAAACTGAAGCTGATTTTTATGCTTGCAAGCTTGCGGCTTACTCTTTGATATTGCGACACGTTACAGCCGCAGTATTGAACAAATTTACTGATCTAACTCTAAGGCTGAGACTGTCAGTAAATCGTTTGAGGTTATAATCATTTGCATATCTATTGCGTAAAACTGCTGAGGCGACCTTTATATTAACACATCATATTCGATCCAAGGGGGTGGGGAAGGAGAAATTGTAATATAGTATGTAAGTATAAAAGTGTAGTTCTTAAAAAAATATGGAAAGTGATGTATGTGTTTTTATGGGTAATAACATGCGAAGTGACGAAGTGGCTGCCTGATGACTGCATGCAGGGTGTACGGTGTGGAGAGGGATGAAGGGGAATCGATATATTTCATTCTTGATGACGGTATGTCTGTCTCTTGCATCAGGATTTCCTCGTCTCAATTTTTATGCGTCTGGAATGTAGTCTTTTGGGTTGTTACACCGTGTGGTCTTGTAGACGTTTAAAAACTTTTCGAAGTAAATTATCCCCTGTTTTTCAGGGTAAAGACAAAGGCGAAAAGTAAATTATTTCAATTTTCACCGACGTGAAGACCTCAAATCTCACATTATAATGTACTAATCGTTTCAAACCTGTTGGTAAGTATATGTACTACTTGCTTTAACAATCAGTAAATCTGTATTATGTAGTTAGGGATTTTTAATGATTCTCAGTGTAAATAGCGATCATTTTCTTAAACATAAGTAACCAACTGATTTTTATAATGAAGAAGCGTTGTTATTTTAGCGGTAAGGTCAGAGTATAATTTAGGCGAGTTTCAGCCTCAGATGGTTAAGTAAAGGGATGCTTACTCAAATACTGTTATTATTCTGTTTTATTTGTACAACACTCTAAATTTAGATACATATGTATCAGTAATTTTAGGAGCGTTTTTGTATGGGACTGACGCGTTACGTTCTGCTTTGGGGAAAACAGTTACAAGTACGCCTTTTGATAATATTCTCAGGACCCAAACAAAATAAATTATCTGGAAACGAGTATGTTATATTATGAGGGACGTGGTATGACACGCCGGTCGCCGAATATTGTGAGGGTAGCCGGTGTTTTTGGGTTTTTGTACTTTGTCTTTTGTCCAAGGTTAAAATGCATACGACGTTTCGAAAACAGGGTCCGTTTTCGTCTTGAAGTATGTGAGGCAAGGGCACCTTCTCTGCTGGTTCCGATAGACTGTTTTAGTCTCAGTCTCTGTGTTGTATATCATTCTATTGTATTTCGTCGACAAAACCTGACCTCAGATATTTATATTTGTGTTATTGTTCTGACTCGGATTGTCCAGTGATTGAGACTACCTCTTTCTGTCGGACTCAAGAGAGTAAGTGCCTCTGCCCCATACAACCTAAATACAAAAACGGATCCTGTTTTCGAAACGTCGTGTGCATTTTAACCTTGGACAATGGGCAAAGTCCAAAAGTCCAGTGACACCGATAATATGATGTCATTGTCAGAACCCTACAGAATCCAATTCTGAGGGTAGTGAAATGAATGAGCGTGTTTAAGACATGGTGAACATGTAGCTAGAATGCGAGAGAAAGAAGTGAATATTGAATTGTTGCTGTCAAACCTTTGGGAAAGATCATATAATCTTGTAGAATGTGGACAAGTATTTCGTTAGCAAGCATATTGTGTGGAACCAATACATAATAGTGTCAAATGGCGGAGGATGAGTTGAACTATATTGAATATTCTGATTTCTTGCTACGATTGGTAATTTATTGACTAGGAATGAGATGTGTTTGTGAAACACACAGTAGAGGATATTAATGTAATCATTTACAACAACAAACATATATTTAGAATATGGCTGCCTTGTGGGTTATAGCGCCGTGTATTCTGTAGTCTGGTTATTCCCCTGATGATGGAAGCAGCAAGAACCTCTGAAACGTCGGTAAACTTCTACCAGACTACACAGTGCTACAACCCATAAGACAGCCATTTTCAAACTCATCACGATGAGAATCCTACGTGTAATTAAAACTCCTTGTTCCAAATAATAATCCATTTACCATTCCGAATTATCTTCCTAGGGGATTTTAACGTAGTATCCCGTTTGCAGAGGTAACAGCGTCTCTAAACAACCCAAAACGACATTCTCTTATTCATTATACAGAGTTATATATTTGTTTAGATTGATACTTATTTCTCCACTTATATTTCTTTGGTTATTTAACGACATTATATAAGTGTATAGATTGTTTTGCTTCGACTGATATACTTGAGATGCCATGAATGATGATTCGTATATAATGTTAAAGGTAGTGACAGTAACTTAAGGTACTACGACTGCCTGGAGGAACTAAGGAAAACATTAGTTAATTAAGTTAATTCCTCGAGATTCGAAGTGGGTGCTTCTGACCTGAATGCCACAATTGTTGCGACGGTTTTAAAGCTGAGAGTTGTGCGCTTGAAAGTGACAATTGCTTTTGTTTATGAAGGCGGCTCATAACTGATATAAGAGAAGGGAAGAGGAATGTGAGGTTATCAGCTTTTCTGAGGTACATATCACCTCCATCTTCACCGCTGTGAAAACCTCAAAATGTTTAAAAATGTATATCATGGCCGATGTAGCTGAGCTCGCCAACATTGTTATGCATTCGTTTGAGATAACTTAATTAAGTATTATATATTCTCGCTGTTATTTCATTTTTACTACAGGAAATCTTGTCTGCTCTTGGTCCTTGCCAGAATGGGATATTCTGTTGGCCTTATAGACTTAGCGTTGTTACCCGCCACCATAACCACTGCTCCTAAGACCTCTAGCTGGGTAATAATAACGTGTTGGAAATGTGGAAATGTTCGCTTAATACCAAGTTACCCCCCCCCCCCATCGTCACATAAAGTGTATTGCCATTGAACAGGGGTAGTCAAAATATGGTCCTAGTTTCTGGAAGAGACTTCAAGGAATGCCATAATATAATATGTATTTTATTATTTTATATAGTTGCTGATTTCTGCAAGAGTTATAATTTTTTTGTATTAAATATGGATATTAGCCACGGTGGTCTAGCGGTTAGAACGCTGGCCTTGTAATCCTGGGGTCTCGGGTTCGATTCCCGGCTGTGCCCGAATTTATAACTTGTGTTGGGCAAGGCCGTGGTCTAGGCAACACGGAGGTTTCCTCCGGAGGCTTCCCCGGTTTCTCCGTGGTATCCCAACAATTACTCCATTCACACACAGAAGAAGGCAATGGCAAACCACTTCTGGATCATCTGCCAAGAACGTATATGAACAGGTCCCAGTCCGAGAAAAGGATGGAAGGATCCTGTTCATATGGACCTGTCGTCAGACAGAACACTAAATAAAATAATAAAATATGGATGTACAATACTGATTTTGTAATAGGCTTACACGAAAAGAAAATTTACACCGCCACTTCTTATAGTGCACTCACCCACTCTTTTTATTCTCATTCTTTTCTTCATATTCGTCTATCTCCCACAAATGTTAGTTAAAAACATAACAGTTAAGATGGAATTTTATCTAGTACACATTCGGTTGGATTCTCTATATGGTGACCAGCGTACCGCAATGCAACCTCATGCACAGTACAAGGAATAAGGAACACAGACAAACTCCATTCACCGACGGGAATGTTACTTCCTGTATCTTTGAATAGTTGCAGACCCGGGAACCTTTCCATCGCGCGGTCTCTGTGGTCCGCGTTTTCTTCTTTCCGTAATCACTACGTTCAACAATTTGTCTTTATTACGTGTTTTATTCACATGTTTCAAGTGAACACAATAAAATGTAATCACATTTTACATTGACTCTTTTAATAAAATTGAGTTGCCCAAAGCTGTCTCGTATTTTATCTCCACGTTTTACTTACCAATATAAAATATAGTCAAACTGCATCTAGCTTACATGTTTTAAAAATATTGAGATCACTCCCGCCCATAAAAACTGTCCTGAAATTTTACACAAATTAGTGAGACTCGACCGCATAACTCACATGACTAAGAAGTTACCGTGACTTCCAGGAGACCTCGCGGCTGCAGACAGAACATCAACCATCAGGTAGCGTAGGTAGATATCACACACATTCATACTTCAGGGCTGGTTTAAATATCACTATTATTATATTTTTTATGAAATACCTTGAGTGAATTTTCACAACCCTGAATTTCCACTGCTTGATTCCTACCACTGCGAAGAGAAAGAGAGAGTATTTTCTACTGAGGACTGTGTGCTTCTATTCAGGAAAACAGACTAGGGTTTGAGTATAGAGGGGGATTCCCCTAGTTGTCGGCAAGTTGGCAGCGATGGCACTATATCGACGTCAGCGCGGGTTTAGCTTACTATAGGAGAGTACCAGTAACGGCCAGTAGGTGGGGAATACTTATACATCCCAGACTTACGGCTGACCACTATAACCAACAGAAATGCTAGGGGTTTTGTGGGTACACTAAGTCGGTGTGGATTAATTACGCAGTTCAAGAGAAACTCCCCCACGAACAACAATGCTGCCCTCTATCCAGCGGCGTGAGGGAGATATAAGTAAGACCAAGCCCATATTCCATTTGTTATCAGCTAATAAACTGACTTTCATAATCGCTAGGTGCGTTCCCTTATTATTATTATTACGACGTTATAAACGTATTAAATGAAGGCGAATGGGTCGAATTATATCTGAGCCCAAGCCTGTAAATCGCCTGTCGTCCAGTGCCCCTATCTAACCTCATGCTACAGTGCTCCACATAATATTATCAGCACACAAATGATCACACTTACTCTGAAGACTTGAAGTTATTATTAACAAGAAATGTCCGTCTTCACATACTTTCCTTTTCTGTATTACCAAACAATGGAAACTGAGATGGATCGAACAGATAATATCCCAGAACAAAAAAAACCCGTAGAAAATCCTACCCATTTTCAATACGCAAACCTGATTACAGGAAGCCACTCGGGACCCAATGATATACATTTTAAGATAAACTGATATTAAAACTGGTCTTGAGGAAACAATGAACGAATCTCACAGATAAGTGGTTAGACTCCTGTTTTGTATTCATGAGGTTCTTGGTTCAAATCGCGATCCGGATATCGGTTGAGCAAGCAAGTGTCGGTATAGTATACCTTAAATTAGGCCTCCCATATCTTTTAATTCATTAATCATTTAACATTCTAAGCTGTATAGTCTGAGCTACTGAAAGTGCCATTAGATAAAACATAGATATATATGTATAAGTTATAACGAATATATGGGGAAAAAGTTGTCAGTGGAACCATGGTTCCGGAGAATTTGACGTAAATACGTCTATACGGAAAGGAAGTTTACATATTGGCTTTATTCTAATTATTTCCTTTATACATGCTTTACAATTGAGATAAGTTTGATTAAGACTTTGCTTATTCAACTTGAATTAGTTACGCTTAAGATGGGTCTGTGGTAGCTGAATGTAATGTAATGTAATGTAAGGTAAGGTAAGGTAAGGTAAGGTAAGGTAATGTAATGTAATGTAATGTAATGTAAGGTAAGGTGAGGTAAGGTAATGTAATGTAATGTAACGTAATGTAAGGTAAGGTAAGGTAATGTAATGTAATGTAATGTAATGTAATGTAAGGTAAGGTAATGTAATGTAAGGTAAGGTAAGGTAATGTAATGAAATGTAATAAAACGTAATGTAAGGTAAGGTAAGGTGGTTACCTAGGAAACGTCATCTGTTTGTCAATAAACAGATGATGTTTCCTAGGTAACCATCTTACACTTTTTCGTTCCCCTTTTTCGTTACATTTTTTCGTTACACTTTTTTGCCGAATGACCCTTCCTCATGGACGTATTTACGTCCAAAATAGTATACAATTTCATTGTTTCGATTAGAGAGATAAGAGAATTGAGATGGAGTGAAAATAATTTGTTTGTCCTAAAAGAAAACTTGTTTTCTTTCCACATTATACTGGAAATAGTCATAAAATCTATTCTTCCATTTTCCATACTTTAGTTCAAAGAGTGATGAATATTATTATTCTCTCAATCATATATAACATAGTTCAAAGAGCGATATAATCTCTTGTTGCATTGTCTACGTTGTACTGCAAAGTGTGAAAAATTCTATTGTTCTATTTTCCACATTACACTCCAAAGAGTGATAAATTATATTGCTGTGCTCTTCGCATTACACTGCAAGGAGTGACAAATTCTGTTGTGTTATTTTACACATAATACTGAAAAGAGTGACAAATTCTGCTGTTAGCAAAAATAACCAACAGGTCATATTTTTAAGGTTTAAATGCGTCATGTTTGTGTTTTGTAATTAAAATATATAATAAAATTCAGGTCAATACACAAACTTTATTTAGATGTTAAAATTTAAAATTTAAAATTTGCGCAAATTTTAAATTTTAACATCTAAATAAAGTTTGTGTATTGACCTGAATTTTATTATATATTTTAATTAGGTCATATTTTGTATTCCATAGGGACATGGATTAATTGGTTAATTTACGCTGTATTGAATATATGTTTCAAAGAAGATGTAGATTTGCTTGAAATTATTAACAGGATCTAAATACGCTAATCCATACATGTATTAAATGTACAATGAGACGATTTTCCTAATTGTAAAAGTTCAAAATTTATTTCCTAAGGAGACAGACATGATAGAAAATTAAATTTGCATGTCAACGGAAATTTCGTCTAAATCCGTTGAGTGGTTTAGGCTCATACGTTGAACCTTATATACACTTAAGGGCAGACAGGAGGAGATAGTGTTCCCATTATATCATATGTCCATCTGTTTCCTGTAAAAAAGTTACTCAAACCTTCATGAGATCTCCGTCACTGATCGGCTTGCTGAGTGGCGTATTGCAACAGCCACTTGACGCCAAACAATACTCATCTGCCAGGGTTTTTTGAAGTGTGTCACATTGCTCATTCCTATGACGGGTCCAAATGAATGGCTAAAATGTTAACCGTCTCAATAAAAGCCTGGCTAAAACAGAATTGGATAACGTAGTATTTTTAGAATACGCATTTCATAGTATGCTTAACTTCATGAATATTGAATTTTTTATCTATAAAAAAGCGTTTAAAATTCTACATGTATTACGGGAATCGACATTTTCATATATTTAATCAAGACCTGCTTTTCGAATCCTACACCACTTATTATTACATTAGACAGGAGGAAAATGGGATATGTGGTTTGTTTTATTTAAAAGCATTTGGATATTCTGTAACAGTAACTGTTGACACTTAAGCAATATTTCAATATTCATTTGTTTTAAACACATCAGATATGAAAGTGAAATCAACAGTTAAAACTGACATACGAATGACATTGCATTAGCACGGCAATGAATGCTGTGCTGTGGTAGCTGATGCTGCTGGTTCGTATTATGGATGTACTGGGTTCGAAGTTTGATGGGAAGACCAGACATCCTGGATGAAGTTTTGCTGCTTTCCTTTAGTTCCTCCACGCAAAACGTCAGTAGTGTCTCGTATTTTAAAATTGTACTCGAATATTACCTTCCATATTAAACGAGCAGCATACTCTGGTTTATGATTCCGATACATTAGTATGCGGAATACAGACTTAATGGACTTTACAGATCTTATTCCTATGTATTCATCCCTCGTTTCTTTCTTCTAGGGCTCTCCGGTCCGTATTCGGTCCATGGCCTCTTCCATTCGGTCCTATCCTCCGCTGCCTTCCTCCAATTTCTAATCCTCAGGAGCAGAGTAGCATCCGTTTGAACTGCATCCTCCCATCTGTTCCTGGGTCTTCCAACTGGTCTTCTTCCTCGACTACTTCCCTTGAATACCATCTTTGGAATTCGGATGTCGTCCATCCGAATCAGATGACCTGTCATTCCTCGTTTAGTCTATGCAAATTCTGTGTCAATTTTGCGGTGTGCTGAGCTGGCGCCTCTTATTTCTAACTTCATATATGACCTGCTTTCTTATTCTTAAAATAACACAAAAGCCAGGTAATACATTTACGCAAGAGGAGGCAGTACGTGGCGCCACCTAATGCCTAAGACATCGAAAAATGCCTAACAACTACACATTTACCTTGACGATGGCAAGTGCAATATTTGCCGAAACGTTTGACAGTTGTCAACATTGGACACCGCTCACCACCGAAAGCGAAGTTACGCATTCAACTACAAGCGCAAAAAATTAACGACAAGGACAAATGTAAATAGTTGTAATTTTTAGTATGTAAATTATAAATATGTAAATGTATACAATAAGTTTTGGCGCATGACGTAAATTGATTTGGTGCTGGTTTGCTTCACGAAATTATCCTACTAATAATTCATAGAAATAATAGCATTAAAATTATGTTGTTATAAAAATTATACTTATTGTAAGTGGGTGGGCCCCAGGCGGCAGGCAGGAAATGCGTCCACATGCTATGTTGCTTCTGTGCTGAAAAAGTAAATTAAAGAAAAAACAATGATTTATAGAATGCACGCACCGCTTTTCTATTAACACTCATTCTGTCCGAACGCCGTTCAGCATGAAAGATCGACACCTTCAGATGCTCTACAAAACATCATTTATGTAATATACTAGGTCTGTTCAAAATGTATCGGACCTTAATTTTTCCCACGGAAACAAATGAAGCACAGGAGGTGTCCTCGGGAGGGGGGGGGGGGGGTTGTAGGCGACATTCTTGCGTATGCGTGAATTTTTTCCCGCCCGCAGAGAGCGTCAGTCGCTGGCAGTCAGCCTGTGAGTGAGTGAGTGTAGTGTACGCCGGTCGGATTTTCATTTACCGCGAAATGACGGAACGACTTGACCAGCGGTATTGCATCAAATTTTGCTAGAAACTTGGCGATACCCAAGTGAAAACCATTCGGAAGATTCAGCAGGCTTACGGCGACAATGCCATTAGCTTCACAGTGGAGATATTCATCATCCCCGAGGCCAAAAAATCACGGCTGGTGCACAGCATTGTCAAAATCATGTTGACCGTTTTCTTTGACTCCCGTGGGCTGGTGTATCACGAATACGCACCACAAGGCCAAAACATTACCAAAGAGTACTACCTGGAGGTCATCCGTCGCCTTCGTGATGCTGTGCGGCTCAGACGACCGGACCTGTGGGCAGCGGGAACTTCGCAGTTCCATCATGACAACTTACCCGCCCATTCTTCGTATCTGATTCAGGCTTTCTTGGCCAAACACAACATTCCTGTGGTTTGTCAGGCTCCCTACTCTCCCGACATGGCTCCATGTGGTTTTTGGCTGTTCCCCAAGCTGAAAATGCCGCTGAAAGGGACCCGATTCGCTGTAAATGAAAATTCGACGAGCGTTCACTACACTCACTCACTCACTCACAGGCTGACTGCCACCGACTGCCGCTCTCTGCGGGCGGGAAAAAATTCACTCATGTGCATGAACGTCCCCTACACCCCTACTCCGGAGGACACCACCCGTGCTTCATTTATTTCCATGGGAAAAATTAAGGTCCGATACATTTTGAAAAGACCTCGTATCTCTACAAGATTATAACTAGGGTTTGTCGGTTTTTAAAAACCGGGTTTAAAAACAGATTTTTTTGGATAAATTTGTAAAATTCGAAAACCAGTTTTTAAAATTTAAAAAACCGGTTTTAGATGCTAGTATTAATATGTAAAAATTAATTAATTAAAAACGTTAACACGTTAATTGAATTGAATTGGATTGCATTTTGACTTGAAATTACCTCGGGCACAAGCATATTGTAGTAAAATTAATCTTCATGAGTCAGGCTGAAATTAGTTCCAAATTATTAAATCGTTTAGAAGTACGAATTCAAGAAAGAAGACAAGTTGGATTGGAACCCTTTTGCTACATTTGCAAAATCCACAAAACATTTCAACAAAGAAATCTAGTGTATTTCCACTAGCTTCAAAACTCGATATTATTATGTTATCTGGGAAAATATTGTCTAGAATATATCCAAATTCTTGTATGGAAACAGATTCCGATGATAAATATATCAGAGACGGAGAAACTATTAATCAGGGCAATGCTTTAAAAGAAGCCATGGAAAAATCAATTCATAGGTTTCTTGAGGAACCTGAAGAAATAATATCAAATCCGAAGACACTGAAGACCGAATTTTCAGTATTTGAGACAAGCAATAAAAGAACAAAGAATTTAGATTTATTATTTGATGCCCTGAAAACGATAAAACCAAGTTCAGTAGCCAGTGAGAGAGTACTTTCTATTTCAGGAAATTTTGTATCTAGAATAAGAACAAGATTAAGTAATCGTTTAGTGGACATTTTATGTTTTTCGGAATCACATTTCCTGAAGAAAAATACTAAATGAAATAAAAAATTATAATTTATATTTTGTACGGATTTTAGTTATTTTAGGTTTTTATTTGGTTTTGTATGTAGTTTATTTTATTTTGTTCTATTTTTGTAGTTCCATAAATATTAAGTAAACTGAAATTTTTTAAAATAAGTATAAATATTTTTTACTGTTTTAATTATATTTTATTTGTTTTTTGTAAAAATTCGAAAACCGTTTTTTTTTGGAAATACTGGGATTCGAAAACCGTTTTTTTTAAAAGTCGGTTTTTGTATAAACCCTATTTCTAACGATTTCCTTCAATACTGTTTTTCTTCTGGCCTAAATACGTCGTTCTGCACATTATGAATGAAGCCACGACGTTTCAATGGCTGGCTCTGCGCCGCTCTTCCGGTGATAAAATCCTAGTCTGTTGGGTCTTCTAGAAGGACTAATCCAGAAATTGGAATTAACCATTCTAGAGGATCCAACAGAGTAGGGTTCTTATCACTTGAAGGTGGGCAGAGCTAACCTTTGTAACGTCGTGGCTTATTTTAATATAGAGAAGGATTGATTTAGTCCAAAAGAAAAACAATATCAATTAATTTATGTAGTTATCAGATGAAGTGACGTATTTTGAGTTATGTGTTTGGCATATCACGATTCTAAATCAACTCTCACTACTTGGCGATATTCTAATCTTGAAAGAATTTTCGACTAGAGCCTGAATTTTTCTACCAAGGCTTACATTTGAATTAATTAAAATGTAAAGTATTGCTCAAGTAAAGCAGCTGTTTCTTTAAGTGATCTCGGGTGTCACCAAGAGCCACCCAAACACCATGAAAGTACTCTACGTTACAGTTATTTATTCTTGCGTTTGTCAACAAAAAAATTAATATGTGAATTCTCGGGACATTGCGAAGCTTACGAGCTATTGTTTACATCCTTCAATTTCCAAAATACACAGAACGTCATTTTATATCTAACAGGTTCCCTACAGCGTCACTCCTCCCCGTTTTACTCTTTTCGTGTCTCTCTGCCCCAGTAGAACTTAACTTTGTACTCCTTTTCTTGTCATGTCACTTTGAAAACAAAACATGTTTTTCTGCTAATTTTCACACTAATTAGTATTCATGATTATTTATTTTAGACAGAGGTCTACAGTGCAAGCCCTTTGTCGAATATTGAATAGAGTGAGAACTAATATTTATTCGTCTTTTGTAAAATATTCATCATAACGAGAAATGTTTAATATCGACAGAATCGTGTATCAACACATTTTCATAATCGAAGGTATTTGATCTAACATCAGATTACACTGTGTTGTGCCAAAAGGGCGTAATGCTAATACTACTTTATACAAATACACGAATATTTAAATTTGAGCTTATGAAATCTAGAAATACATATTTGTCAAACCAAATAAACGCTAGAATTTATTATCCTCTAAATCAGGCAATTTGTCGATACGGCTATCTGACAGGATGCCTTCGATATGTACTCAGTATATTTTAAAGGATATTAATGTTTTGTGTTGTGCACCAATCGCTCTTGTGATGAGTTTTTATTAAGAAACATCGGTGATAGTAAGGTAGTTGGTATAGAAGCAAACGCAGGGAAAACCAAATAATTATGTGTCCATGTTTTGTCAGCAGATTAAAGGACCAAGTTATTATACTCATGTACGTAAAGGTAAGTGGCAGAGTTAAAATATTTGGGAAAGACGCTAAAATATTAAATCTGAAATTCAAGAGGTAATTAAGAGCAGACGGGAAATGCTTGCTACAAAGAAGTTTAGAAACTTTATTTTTTCAGTCTGATGTCTAAAAATGTAAAGATTAAAATATAAAAAAGTGTAATTTTATAAGTTGCTTTATATGGATATGAAACCTGGTTTATCAGGTTAAAAAAAAATAGGGACTGAGTTTGAGAACAGAGCGCGTAGGAGAATATTTGTGACTAAGGGGGATTAGATGACAGAAGGGTCAACAAAACTGCATAGTTCATATTTCTCACCAAATATTGTAAAGATCATAAATCAAGGAGCATGTAATGGACTGATAATGTAGCATGCATGGGGGAGATATAAATGAACACAAAATTTTTATTGAAGGCCTGAAGTGAAGAGACCATTCGGAAGACCCAATCGTAGGAGGGAATGGATAATTTGTAATTAGGTTTAGAAGTTATAGATTATTAATAATCTGGTTCAGGATAGGGACTTATGACTAACTCTTGTGAACGCGGCAATGGAACTTCGGGATTTATGAAAGAAGGGACATTTTCTTAATTAGTTAGGCCTAGTGGATAGAGTCTGATGTCTACTATTTCAGGTGTGATTTTATACATTTGTTTCAACCTCACAGGGATAAAACAATGGTAGTGCCTTAAAGCATGCCAATAAAAGTTCCTTTATATCTCAGAAATCAATAATTTTTACGTTATACAAACAGCCTCTCTGCGATAAAGCCATTAACAAAATCACTGAGTGTGATATTGCATACAGCACCATGCAAAATAATTGTATTAGTACTTATTTCTGATGTGTTCACGGGAATTTTACTATTTTACCTTTGCATTCATATCACTGATGCAGATTTATTTTTTTTTTAAAAAATTCTGATTGTGTCACTCACTACTTTGAAAATCTAAAGATCAGTCATGTGACTGACATTACTCGTTTTAAGAGTGTTTTTTTATTAATGATAAACTCCTTTATTAACATACAATTTTATTAAAGAACATAGTTGCACAAAAGGAGGTTGTTTCGAAACATCTAGCTTGTCTGTACCATTAAATGTCCCGATTTTAATCAGTTTATGATAATTTCATGATTAATTGCTCGTGCTGAATAAAGCGGTGGGTTTGAAATCTATCAAGTTGAATGTTACTGGATTGAGCTAGTTTCTGGTTTGAGCCCCGCCTCCTTTTCCATTTCTGGCTGTTCATCTTACAGCTTGACATTCCCATGACATGGTTGACGTATGAGCCACCCTTAATACCAACACAACCTTCAGATTTTCACCACAATCATTCCGTCTCACTCTTCATACCCTAGCCTCTTTCTCTTGGCGTTTTCGCACCATAAAAAATACAACATCCTCCTATTCCTACCACGGCTCCCAACTGCTGAGTATAAGGAGCGTACTCGGCGAGGATTAAAGTTGTGTGGGGTGAGATTGTATGGCGTTTTACGATCTCCCACAGCCTCACCTTCAGACCCCTCCCACTGCTTCAGCCAACACTACCCAAGATTCTAAAAACATTCAGCCAACATCTACTAACTCCTTTTTCCCTCCTTCCAACAACACCACCTTCCTCTAGTCCACGTCACCCTGCACCCCATCACCCCACCCTTTTCCGCCAACTCCGATGATAAACGACGTACTCACCGTAATTGCCTCCTAAGTTATGGCTTATAGCGTATATGAAATATGGTATCGCTCGGCACGCAATTACTACAGGGTTATTTATCTTCTCGCAGAGAGAGAATGAGGGAAGAAGACGGAGGGCAATGTAGAAAAGGGGCAAAGGGGAGACGGGTTTTGTGTGTGGAGGAGGGTTAAAACACCTCCCTGCGTTTTACCCATTCATACGAAACTACATTCACTCTCTCATCTCTTCTTTTTCTTCTGCTTCTTCGCTCATCTGAGCAGCCAGGATGAAATATCCATCCATCCATTGTGAGCAATATGGCATTTTGTTTCGACGAACTTTATGATGCATTCCGGGGTGGGCAACATGGCTGCGTAAGGGGGTGAGAGTTGCTTTGTTATGATGAACAGCTCCTGCCATAAAACAATGCAGGGCCTAGTCACAAAGAAGAACGTTAGGGAGGTGAAAGGAGGAAAGTGCATATATGAAGAATGGAGAAGCGGGAGAGATCAGAAAAGGGTTAAACCCGTAGTATTGTTGTGTGATGTTAGGACATGATAATATATAGGTCAGTGTACTAAATTGTGCCCCAACCCACGCAGCTTTCAATGCACTTTATAAAGAAGATCATTACACTGAGGTTTTAGAATACAAAAAGGAACATCTCGTCAGCTCTGTTAACAACAGCCCTAGTTACTTCGTGCTGTCTACTGCACAACATATTAGTGCACATCTCCAGGTAGTTACTTTATATCTTGAGTACTTTATCTTCCTCCCTCCTTAATGTTATGTTTCCTAGCGTCGTATGATCCGTCAAATTTCACGGGAATGAATATTTTCTGTGTTAAAATAGTATCACAATTTATTGAAGCAGCATCTTCGCAAATCTGATTCAAAGTATGAAATTTATAACATTTTAAGGTAAATTAAATGTAAATACTTATTCGTGGCGACTGAAGTAAGATTCCTACTAAAAGCACCAAAACAAAACCCACCGCCAAACGAAGACTTCACCAGGCGTCTCCGCCATTTGTTGTTACCAGAATAGCCACAGCCAGGAACTAATTTAAACTTTTTCTGCATCGGGAGTTCGGCGCACTCAAAGTCGAGAGTGACGGACATTGGGCATTGTATAAAGAGTAGAACCTAGTAGGCATATTTTTCTACCTGTATTTCTCTTTCGACCTAAAGGTATTCCCTTAATTCTTCTCCCTGCTGAAAAGCGATTCTGAAAACTTTTCACATTGCATAAGTTCCTGTCACCGGTTTGGTGTATTGTCCAGTTCGAAGTCTTCATGTCGTGGCACTATTAATAAAAATTACTTTATAAAATATTGATGTATATTTTATTAGTGCGTTCAATGAAAATTTTATATAAGGGACCTTGATAGATTTTCCGTTTTGTTAAAGGTATATACAGTTTTATTTCGGTCCCCATGTAGCCTGTAACTTTGTCAACGCTTTCACATATCAACATTTTACACTCCGCGATACTGATGCTTTGTGTAAAAGACAGATTCGAATCATTCTGGTTAGAATATGTATAAAATCAGACTCGCCGTGGCTGTATATTTGTAATGTAAATAATTTTGAATAATTATACGCTTTCAAACTTTACAGTGTAACAATCTGATAGAACAAAATATTTCCAAATATAACTCCCCAATATTTTTAACTCCGCGTCACATGACATACAATAAATCAAGGTACTGTTATGAGCGTACGAGTGTGTATAATGTTATATGATAGCTGTTATTATTTGGGGCCCACAAACTGTAAACTAATTGCCGGCTTGGGCATTTTGTCTCTACCAAATGACGACTATTAATCTTGCGCTAGGCTGCACGGATCGGTGGCTCCAGCGTTCTCATGACGGCCAACCCCCCGGTTCGTTATAGATCGGATATTTCACTACACTGTTCATGATTAACGGGTACGATGCACTCCTCTAGACAAGAGTCAATGATATTTGACAGTGAACGCTTCATAGATGCTGCAGATATGTGAATGATGACTAGGTAACAAATTACATCATTTAACATGGTGACTCTCCCGATACGTCAGCAGCCAACACCTAATATAACTTCAACGGGCTCACAATCCGAAGATTATTCTTGTTCATATTTACTGAATTATTTAATGTCGCTTAACTAATTGGGCAGCCCACAAAGTGTTGCTATTGAAATCGAGATAACACAGCAAACTCGCGACTACCACGCCACCACCACACTCTTTATTTCAGTAACTCTACTGTGGTAGTGGTATTCGCGAAATAACATTTATTTTTGAAGATTTCTGTCTTCTGGGTTGATTCATTGCCCTGATGACGGAGGCAGTATGACCTCTGAAACGTTGGTTAACATCGATCAGACTACACGGCGCAACAACCCAGAAGACAGAAATCTTCACACTCACCGCTGTGAAAACCTCAAAACTTACAACATTTCTTTTTACTATACATGCAGCTTATTTCGTCACGTGCCATTTTTGTATTTTACTGGCCAGTAGGTGTACTTTGTCTGAAAATATTCTCCATCAGAGTTTGTTTGTATATAACTGTTCCATGGAATTAACTCTCCAAGCTTTGGCTTTAAGTATATTACATAACAGTACTGTGGAACAGCACATTTCCAGGTTTTACTGCAGTTCCAACAGTATTTATACACCGCTTTATACAAACCTAGCAGTAGAGAGAAAGACGTCCATGATGGCACTCAGTATTTCATTCGCTCTACTTAGCTCCTCCATTTTCACCCCTTCTTCGCCACATCTTCCTCAGGGAGCAATTACAGATATTCCACGCTTGTATTTAATGGCTGCGGCAATGTGTTAATATATCAATTAACTGGTATAAATTAGCAACTGCAAGGGTTCAGGGGGTGTGGGTGGATAAGAGCCTTGGCGGAAGGAGAGATGGCTATTGGAGGGGGTTGGGGAAACGTAAACTCAGGCCGTAATTTCAAGCACTCCGGCATTATAAGTGAAAGCCTTCTCCCCGCAGCCGCCTTGGCTCGTACACCCGTTTAAGCAGTGAAAGATATTGATAGTAGTTAACTTGCTAATCCTTTTAAGAAACTGGGGAGCTTTTCGGGAGGTGGTTCGGGCAGAGACGAGGGTGTGTAGGAGACTTGCTGGCTTGTTCCTTATAAACGTCTGAAAGAGGAGTATATCGTTGTGCTTGTAGGCGTTGAACCTTTAGGAAAGGAATATGTCTTCCTTATTTAGCCTAATATAGCGGCGCTACTGACGGGCATAGTTCAAAACAGTATTTGTTTTGAAGCTGCCGAGTAGCAGTGCCACATCCAAAATTGGTACAACGTTGTAGTACTTTAACCGGAAAAATCGTTTCTCTTATTTGTAGGCAATGTGCATTTTCTTCAAAATTATACTCATCTTTGAAGGACGGAAGCAAAAGACAGACGAAAAATAATAGGAACATAATAAATGTGTAAACATTCACATATAATCTGTCCATATGCTATTACGTTGTAGGTAATATTTTATTAGCAGAATTTCTAAAATCCTATTTACTTTGGATTGAAATATCTCTTGAACTAGTTTTTGTTCTTGGAAATCGAGTTATTTTCTTATTTCAGCACATTTGTCCTTATAATACCTTTCCCGCCATCTTGTATCTGGATTTTGTTTCTTATTCCTCATTCTAGCATTCGTTTAAATATCTCCCATTTAGTCTTTCATGTACTATTCGTTTTTACCTGTTTGGTTAGAAAATATCGCTGATATTGACTTCATGAAGGAGCTGACTCATCATAGAGACATTCAACGTTTCATAACAAAGAACAAGTAGGCCCTACAAGATACAGAGGTAATAGTATACGTTTAAAATAATCATGCTATGCATAATGGTACATAAAAGTTATTTGCTTATATTGACACTTATGTATGGTGGTGACTAACATAAACGTGAACATCAGCAAAAGAATCAAAACTTTCTTGTACAGTTCTATTAAGTTATTGAGACCGTTGAATTTCGGCTGCCCTGGAAAATTAGTGAAATTCATTGTCTGATACCTACCTCCCAATCGATGCGTGAGGGTTAGATTTTTTATTAGCTCCTAGGAGATGCGTTGAATCTGGAGAATTTTGCCTAGTAATACTAAACAATAATATCTGTGTGACGAAAACTGAAGAAAATTTTGAACAACCAGACAAGAGTAATTAATAGCTTAAATAGTCAAGCGGCTTAACGCTGTTCAGCGAGATGTCAGATTAATGATATCGTGGTAATTAACAGACGTTTTAAGCAGGTCTATGATCACGTTGTCACTACCCCTACTACCGCCACCGATCCACTATTCATTTTCTTACCTCCCACCTCGTCTTGCTAGCCTTAAGTTAGCAGGAATAACGAGACTGTAGAGCTGGCTTGAACATCATGCATTCCAGAGGCGATCGGCTCAACCGCGCCGGAGCACCTGAAAAATTTAATTGAAAAATTAATTAATACACCGGCTTAAATTTAAACAACGAAGTATTTATTTGCACAAAATTAATGCATAGCATTCATACACTTTTAACTTATGTACCCTAATTATCATACAGGAAATACGAGACTGCGGCCCGAAGCAGTTCTATAGTTTACATTTTGACCCACATGCACTCTCAAGTTGTGTGGGCCTTAGGCCTGCTGTGGAGTGTACAGCCCACATACGACCGAACAGTTCCGTTGAACATTTCTTCCGTAGGTATTTGTACGTCACAACATGAGCTGGAAAATCTTTCTAGGTTTAACGAGATCTGGATGTCTCCTGTACCATATCGACTCTGTTATTAACTTATTTTGTCAGGAGGAAAGTGTAGTTGTATTCGCCCTGGGGACCAACAAGCGTAAAATATGAGGATAAGTTGCAACTCGTGCTTGTTCCCCTGGCTTCATTTTGAAGTGGGAATCAGTGCTTTCAGAGTGAAGAAGGGAAATTCGTACGACATTTTCCAGACCGTCGCTCAAAGAAGCTTCAACTGAAGTAGTTGCGGTACAGTCTTAAATTTACACTGTTAATGTAAATGGCCATTCGGTCTTATCGTGGCCTGCTGTTCGAATCTCGTTATCTTTGATGAATTATCCCTTTAAAGATTTCTATCTTCTGGGTTGTTGCGCCGTGTAGTCTGGTGGATGTTTACCAACGTTTCGGAGGTCATACTGCCTCCGTCATCAGGGCGTCATGACTTTGGTAAACATCTACCAAACTACACGGCGCAACAACCCAGAAGATAGAAATCTTCATACTCACTGCTGTGAAAACCTGAAATCATATAATTATCCCTTTGTTTTTCTCACATCCTTCGCTGAACACCGGGGATGTCTTGTAAACCCTTCCAAATTCGATGTTGTCATTCTTCACTTGAGGCCATAGAACGTTTCCTGTTATTGTTTATTTATTTATTGTTTCTTTGGCGCTGTTAATTGCTTAGAATGTATTGCGTTAAATTATAGATTGAATAGCGAATAATGAATTCAAATGGATGTGAAAGGAAGTGGTGGTGGTCTAACTTAATGGACGAGTCCAATATTTGCCTGGGACAAAATAAATCACGAAAGCTTTTATCATAATCCCGGTATCCATGTAGAGATCTGAACCCGGGAACTCCAAAATACAAGACACGAGTGCTAACCACTCGATCAAAGATACATTTTGGATAGATGAACAAAGACACTAGATGTGCCCTGTCGCTGACAGTGTGTGTGTTCGGGAAGCAAACGAGAGACCTGCAATGACTGATTGGTTGTTTATTAAAGAATTTGCTCAGTCTAACTCTGTGGAATATCGTAAAGTTAAATGTTCTATGCTGCGCTTAGCGGACTGAAACATACACGTGTAGTGCGTCATTTAAAAGTAAAAGAAACAAAGGGGAAAGAAATGGACGAAAGCAAGGAAGAGAAAATTTCGTATGAAAAGGAATGAGAATCGTTCCTGTGCAGTTATAAATAACTTATTTAGAGGTGTGGTTTAACTTATGTTTTAGAATAATCTCTTTGATGTGGTGTGTTTTATGGATGCCGAGAAATCCATCTGTTCAAAACTGATCAAGTAAACATTTGTAATTTCTTGAATTTCGTCGTACGTACGACTGTGTCAGCGAAGCTGCAAGAACGGCTCATACCAAGTTAAACACGTCCAGACTCTCACTCTTGGTGAATGTAGTGAAAGTGACGTGTATAAGCTTTAGAAAGCCGTGAATTACGAAGGGTTTAACTAGCACTTAGACCCAATTTTCTTTCTTTCTATTTTTTTTTCTTTCGGGACAGCGCTATTTCCCTCCATTTCCCGGAAGACCTGTACTATACACTCCCTCTTCTGTGCGTGCAAGACTACTCGTTATTGAATTCCCTAATTACAAATTCATTTTTCCATTAAGAGACAAGATGCTTTGGGAAGGGGAAAGAGAGAAATAAAAAAGCGTTAAAATGAGGGAAACCACTTCTGTAGCGCTGGGGGAGTTCCTTGCAGCAGAAGTCGAATGGAACGTGTTTGTTTGAATGGTTTCACAAAGCTTCCTCCTATTTCTGTTGATCCCTCAAGCTTTCTTTTACCTTCCTTCAGGCACCAAAAAATCCCTATCCTTTTTTCACTTTTGAGAAAAATAAATAAGGCAATTTCCACAAGCGCTATGACTTCAAAAGAATCGTGCGAGAAAAAATGCAGCAAGGAGAAAATAAATGAGATTGTGAATGCCTGACTGAACCGTGGTATTTCAACCGTATTAAGAACGTCACTGCAAATTTCAAAGTCATTACTCAACAGATTCTTGAATAAGTTTTCCCCGATTTTTTTCCCTAGCATTTCTCTCCAATGAGTTTAGTTCCCCTGGGGGTTAGAGTGCAGATGGCTGATTTAGATCATGGCTGAATTGTGCCCGTGTTGAGAAATAACTACACCCCAACTGTCAGTAAATTATGAAATGCTGTGTTTTATGTGCGTGATAATTTTTTTTTAAAATTCACTTTAAGTCCACTTCATCTTCTTAGAACTTCTACAGATCTTTAATTTTCTTCGCTGAGTCCGGATGTAGTATCTTAATATTGAAGTTATCTTTGCTTCATGTGACAGATTCAGATTGTTTTAATGCAACAAAGTTTATCAGACTTTGAATATGTAGATTACTGTTCAAACTCTTTAATTTTAACACATATTTATATTCATTGACATTTCTGATCAAACAGATTACTGTATTATCCACTGTCGTAATATAATTATACTTTAACTGATCTGGAAAGGATTTAATATGACGACAAATGTCCGCGACAATACGAGTACTTTATTCTAATTGGTTCAAATAAAAAGCAAAATTTTTTAAATTATGAACAGCTGCGTAAGACCATCTGATGTTGAAATGAAGTAGTTTTGTGAAGAACAGGGTGAAGTTTTAGAACTTACTGACCGTCCTTGTAATTCTTACACCAATCTCCTACAGTTCCTGTTGTGTTAGAAGTCTGGAAAGATTTACACATTTCATCTTTCGATCAACACCTTCGCGACTGAATGGGTATAGACCAGCTGCTTGTTACTAAGAATTGTGGGTTACTAAATTCTTGAGGGTTGAGGCTGTGCCAGACAACCGCGGAAGGGAATATATTTTTCAGTTAGCTTCTAAATTTGGGCACGAAAATTATGCTTTACATTCATAAGCACGTGTTTTCGCCATCATTATGCTGGTGCTCTCTGCCACACAAATTTCGTATGAAATTTTGGAGTAATGCTTACTTTCTCCTGCGCACCAGATTTTCAGTTTATCAGTTGAGACAATAAAATATTTTTCTTGATTTAAAATAAATTGACTATATCCTAATGAAATGTATTCACAACAGTTTATAAGAATGTTTGTGATTTATAACAAATTATATATGAATGACTAACTGATATAGATTTCCAGTCGATTAAGTTTGTAAATTGGTAATAGCAATTTCTTTAAGTTCTTAAGGAATTATTTGTTCACTCTTATAAAATATGTGGCTATGTTTAACGTACACAAGTAAACATATAGGAAGGTCTCATAAATAAATGAGCAGCTGTAATATATAACAGGACACTGTTTATGTGAATATCTTTGCAAGGCTTTATATTGTTTGTGCATTATGTTAGGTTAGATCTGGATAAGCAGACGAGTGACTTTTGAAACAGCAAGGACGTTAAAGACCCATGTACGTGTCCTGCTTAATAAAGAATTAAAACCAGAAGATAGGCAAAATTAAGCTATTTTATACATGAACTGCAGATTACTTTAAATCGGACTAATTCGCCGTTGTTTTAAAACAAATTTCACGTAATGCAGATGTTATATCACAAATTCCAACTCATCCACACTTCTACTCTTTCCTCTTTTCTTCGGTGAGAGGGAGACATTGAGGCAGACAGACATGCGAACTTTGCTGATAGATGGGAAATAAGGGAGGACGCGACAGTCATTTATCATGTTCTTTCATCTGTTGGTACGAATAGAAGTGTTGGTCCTGTGGCCTCATTATCGCGACATCCTGGGGCGTCATCTGTCACTGTCAGGGACTGCTCAGACTGCTGCTACTGTGACGGTCAAGAATTGTTTACGTATGTATGACTTGCCCTGCAGTGGCGGTTTCTCACTCCATATTCAGTTTGTCTGCAGTTCATAGTCGGCATGACTCATCTTTTCCTCGCCTCACAGAGAAAATAAAATGGATAAATAAACACACAAATCTTTAAAATTATGTCACATCTTTGTTAAGTTCTAACAAAATTTGCACTTCATTTAGGATAGAGGTTTTCCAACGTTCACTGACAAATTTGAACGCAACTGTTACTTCCCGGCTCCCGACAGCAACTACAATGAAAAGATAGTTTTTTCTTTATGAAGCGATACATTCTTTACTCGTATCGGGGAAACCTCGTAGAGCTTGTTGTAGAGCTTGGTACTGAGTCATGCAGTTCCAGCCGGGAACCAGGATGTGACAGTTACCTAAATCTTTATCAATGAATGCATCCTATATCCCACGAGAAAGACAGGGAATATGTTTTTGACACGGTTTTATCTGTATAATAACAATGCTTCTTAATAATGCTGTGGTTTAAAGGTCATTGTGTCAAATCACCAAAATGGTAATGATGCTGAGTCATGTAGTGTTCTGATTTGCTATTCCACTCATTCAGTTCCGTTTTGCCCTTCTGGTGTAGAAATCGCATTTCGAGCACAGGATACTAGTGACAAGTTTCTTCAGTGTTACGGAGAATATATAAATTTCAAATATACATGGACGGCAAGGGATTTATTAATAACATCGAAAACTCGCAAACACGGATATCACTATATTAGTCATTCCACAATAGCTGCAAGCTCATTCTATTAAACCTCAACTTTACAGGCAGTATTCAAAGCAAAACTTAAAACGTGTTCGAGAATGGCAGTGCCGTTACACAGAGCTCTGGGAACATATTTCTCAAGTGTGTCTAAAAGATTGTTGAATTTTAAGTTTATTATATTGACAAATAAGTTACGTCACTTTCAGAATCGTAAGTTGTAGTATAAATCACCTTTGGTAATTGGACTTACACGATTGTATGTTTTGTAAGGGTAATTTTCCAACTTATGCGGGTAAACTGGATGAAGCCTACTGTCTGAGGTGTCTAGCAATGTTTCCTATAGTGAGTGGCACGACTTTGTACAAGAATTGAGCAGATGTAACTTTACTGCCGAAGCGAATATAAGTATATAATTGTGAGAGATCGCTTCTGCTGAAGAATCTGTGTGATTTACGTCGTATCGAGGCTGCACGTTTTACATAGTGTCTGATTCCAGTGACAGTGTAGCCTACACCACTTCTTCAGGATTAGACTAGTGTAACTTAACCTTTCCCTTCTAGTTTTTCACAACTTTGTCACATGAACACAGCTGCTATTCAAGCAGCTAGTATTTCTCGAAGTTGTAAGACTATACTTCTTACAAAGGAATGATGTTAAAATAGGCATACACTCGGTTTCAGCACACTTAGTATAAATCAATCTGTTCTACGTATTTGCATTCATTTTTCGAACTCATTCAGCACCCAGAAACTGATAAAGCATAGTTAAAAATCTGAAACCTCCTCCATATTAAAAATAGTTTTTGGTCACTTACTGCTCTGTGCCTTCTTTTCAAAAACAGTATTTGCATCAGCCTAACTTCGCAGAGCCTTAAACCCGATTCAAAGCTAAAAACAAAAAATAGATTATGGTATAAATTATTTAAAATCTGGGGACAACTAAAATCATATTGTACCACTCTACAACAAGTAAAATTAATTTATTTAAAAATAGCTAGTGCAGTACGTTACTTTATTCAGTTTACATTTTTATGTAGAAAGAATATGTTTGAGAGACGACAAAATTCATAGTTTGATTAAATATTATTGCATGTTAATGTTTAATGTGTAAGATCTATACTTTGGGTTTTATTTACTTAATAGAGGAAAATTGTCCACGTAAATTAACAAGATGTCTTATATCCACTTAAATTTTATTCCCGAAACCGATTATAATTAGTTTCAATAAGAATTCATTTGTTTGGAAGCCAGCATGCAGCGCTAGCAGTGTCGGGACAATCAATCACCCAAACGAGCGCTCTTGTTCCGAGACAGCGGAGGGAAATGACCCGATAAACACGTGTACAGAAGTGCACCCTGCACTGTCAACCGGGACTGCTGCAGCAACACCAGAGGAAGTGGAAATTACCCTCGCATTTCTATCATCAGATGCTCGTCTGAGAACAGGATCCCAGCATTAGGCAGTGGCGGATTTCGGCAGTTGAACTTGTGTGTGCCTACTTGTTTTTCTTCCCAACTTTCCTAATAAATGTATGTAAAATTTGGTACGGCTAATAATAAACTGTTTTGCTGTCATTACTGGAAGCCTCAATGTCTCTAAAACAATTATCGTAAATATTGCTCAATGGTTACTCGGTCAGAAGTCGGCGTCTTAACCCCCTCCCCCCCCCCCCCCCCGCCCAGAATGCTTGTCCAACGTTTAATACCGAGACAACTTCCTCCTTTCTGTTTTACACCATTCATTCACAGGGCTGAAGTAGATAAGAAAATGAGACTTAAAATCTACATTTTAAAACAATTTATTTCTTTGTGACGAGTTGCAATTTTTATCAAGACCTCAAGGTCTTTAGAAGTACAGTAAACCCCCTCAAGTTGGATATCCCTTTATATTGAACACTTTTAATTGGAACCGGCGAATATCCTGTAATTTTACATGTCCACAATACCCTATATCTTGGACACCACTTTATCCTGGAACATAAACACTCTTTTTGTTGTAAGTTGGACAGGTTCATGCACTTAGCTTCAATGCTTTTCAGGGAAACATTTTAAGTTACAAATTTTATTTTGAATTTCTGACTGATGAAGGCCTCTATCTGGAGCAATAGCTTATGGTCGAGAGTGGAATACATTGAATTGTGTTAACAGAAATGGGATTTTTATTTTTGCGATGGGGAAGCGAAAATTGGTGAATTAACTTCAGAAAATGTAACTGAGGCTAGGGTGTAATGTGCGATGCGTGGGAGTGGGTTTTAAAAGATTATTATAATTAGTATTATTTAATTCAATTGAATTATCACTAATTCTTAATTCAAGTAAGCCTATAGTGATTAGTGTATGTAAGTAAATAGATTACATTGTCATTACGCCACAATCTGAAAGGATAATTTTCTGTTTCCCTCAATCTTGGACACCCTTGTAAGTTGAACTCAGTTTCGTGGAACACCAGGTGTCCAACTTAGACAGTTTTTGCTGTACTACAATTTAGCTGCTGATTGATTTTGATTTTCAATACAGCTGAATACAATTTAATTCAGAGATTAACATATTGCGCTTGTGTTGTTTAATGCCTTACAAGATATGTTTCTCTCTGCCATTGTACTTAGTTTTCATATGTCACTGCAAACATGAGAAAGAAACTGTTGTTGGGTTAATATTCTCTCAGTTCCCTTGCAACATTAGGGAAAAAGACATCATCGGGTCGAACCACCTTGGAGATTCCAGTCGAGGATTGTCATTCCGGAGGCTGGGAAACACACGATATAATAACTTATATGCGGTGGTAGAGTCATCCATCTTTTGTGTCAGCTGAACAGGAGAGGTTGTCATGCCTGAGGGTGAACTGCTGCATTCGATAATGGCTGTCACATGAGATGTTCAACAACGCCTTACATCTATATCGGGGTTCACATCAGTACCAATACTGCTATGACTGTATAGGCTATAATTACAGGTCGTTATAATAAGCCTTATACTTCATTGAGGTTATATGGATTTGAGAATTGAATGTCTCGCTACGGTGAGGATGTCGATGGTGGTATTCCGGGTTGTAATAACTTGTGGATTTGTAGGAAGAGCGGCTGAAGATTCAGACAGTATATTCATCCGAGACGCTGGTATCCACCTATGAGTCTACGCTGCCTTACACCCATGAAGACCATTATCGACAAGGTAAAAAGTTAATAGTAAAGCTCTTACGCTACATGCCATCAAGGCACTTGGAGTTCTAGGTCCTTCTCTTTCTTAACCACTAAACACAGGTGAGTGATTAGCGTCACGCCCGGCTCTGCTCTAGCCCTGAGAAAGGACCCCAGAGCTGGTCTTAACCTTGGTTATACTGACTGTCTACCCCCGGCTCACCTCGACAAGGTGAAGAGCCCTAATTATGGATTGATTACCGATGCTGTCTACAGCTCAGAAAATGAGATATAGCGTCGAATGATAAGAAGATTAGTGGAAATCAACGAAAAATTTCTGTCATGATAGCCGATCTCTAGGCGGAGACTTGGACCTAGGATCTCACGACTACGAAACATGAGTACTAACCCCGTCAGCTTAACGTTCGGTGTACAATGAGTCTTCTTGACCAACTACAAATTAAATTCGAAACCTATTTAACTTATACAATTTATTATTCGTTTCTGCCTTTATTTGCTTCTTTGATCCATATTTCCCCGCGCCATCTTACAAAACTAACGAATAATTATCGTTAAAAGGGGTCTTCTACAAGCTTAAGATTCAATTCGACTATTTTATGAAATCAATATTTTCATTTGAATATTAAACAGTTATCCATTATGAATGATTGCGACTTCTAACAACCTATAACATATAACAGTCAATAACCTATACAATATTTTACATTAACTAGCCAAAAAGTTAGGCGTATTTAACAGATATTCTATATAAATTATTTATAGCTGCGAAGTGGGAGCAGCTTTGCAACGTTGGTCTTCACTGTTAAAACTTGAACTGAGCCCATCACAAAAATCATTGACTGCGTGTCCAGATTTAATATGAGTGGATCAAATAAAGGTCTAAAGCATTTGTATAAAACAAGTTTAGCTTTGGAGTGTACCTGTAGTGAAATTTCGGCTCTACATTTTCTGAGGAAGTTTCACCTGCATGAGAAAGTATATTTGTATCAAAAATAGTATATTCATGTCTGTAATAAATAAAGATGGACGTCACTGAGAACCGTGTATTAGCAAACAAAATATTCCAATTTTTGTAACCCCGTGGTTTTTTGGTCTTAAACAACAATGCACCTATTTGAAATGTCTAAGATCGGTGTCATAAACTGTTTATATCCCCAGTATATAAACACTTCTGTTGCTTTACATATATGCATACGCGTGTTTATTCAAGTATCTGTCTATTCTTGCATAAATTTATTATTGATCCAATGTCTGTACAGTTTGTGGCTCGACTGGTACCACGATAAAGAAACACCAACCTCTCATTTTAGAAAACGTTATATAGATTTAAAAATATAATTTTGTTTTAATGTATACAGAGACTAAAATATCATTTTATCAATTGTATTTTACTCCTAAAAAACAATCAAATCGCTTTCATAGTACAGAGCAAGAAAAGAAGAAACGGGGGGGGGGTTGGTCAAGTGTTTTAACCCCCCATTCGGGAGGGGTTACTTTAGTTTCTTACTCAAGGGTTAAAACACTTGAATGAGACACTAAATTAAACCCCCGAAGAGGGGGTTAGTTTAGTGTCCCACTCAAGATTTTAAAACGCAACTAACCCCCCTTCGTGGGGGTTGGTTGCTTTTTAAACACTTGACCAACCCTCCGAAGGGGCGTTGATCAAGTTTTTTAACCCTCCATTCGGGGGGTATAGTTTAGTTTCTTACACAAGATTTTAAAAACTTGACCAATCCCTCCGAGGAGCTCCGTAAGGGTGGTTAGTTTAGTTTCTTAGTCAAGGGTTAAAACACTTGAATGAGACACTAAATTAACACCCCCCCCCCCGAAGGGGGGGTTAGTTTAGTGTCTTACCCAAGATTTTAGAACGCAACCAACCCCCCCTTTCCGGGGGTTGGTTGCGTTTTAAACACTTGACCAACCCCCCGAGGAGCTCCGAAGGAGCGCTCTGCTCTAGTCTTTAAAAGCTTTCTGCCAATCTAACAAATATATTTTTTAATACTTCAAAGAAAAGCAACTTCAGATCAGACAGAAAAATATATGCAAACTATGCAATCAGATTGATTATTGTGTAAGATTTGAGGTTTTCACAGCGCTGAGTCTGAAGATTTCTGTCTTCTGAGTTGTTAAGCCGTGTAGTATGGTAGATGTCCACCAACGTTTCAGAGGTCATGCTCCGTCATCACGGCGATGATCACCCTGATGATGGAGGCAGCATAAACTCAACAACGCAGAAGACAACAATCATCAGGTTGATTATTTTGAATCTCCGACATGGGAACAATTAATTTGTCTCTAAAAGCTCGCATTTTATTCCAACATTGTTGCCGATAAACTGTAATAAATAGACCACAATTTATTTAATGATGTTCGGCGATTAAAGTCTTCAAATGCTGTAATATTACTACCGCTTGGTTAAACGGGAGATTGAAATACCCGTCATTTGAAGGTTAATATTGTTTTCTCAGGCAACCGTGTGAATTGCCTTATGAAGAATTTTGTTTGGTCCAGGCCGGTGTGCCCAAATGGTTCCTCTTTCCACTGTGGCAGACGCTCCTGGTTCCAGACAATAAAGTAAATCACGAATGAACACGCCCACTAACGACTGTAGACGTAGACAAGAGGCCACGCCTATCTATAATAGGCGTGGTCGCACTTGTGAAATGCTCCTCCCAACCACCAACTACCCGACAGTAATAGTCGATATCTACTGACGTCACCTCTTCTCGAATAATACTTCAATCCCACTACAAAATAGTTTGCCCCATTCCTCCCACCTGCCCGTCGGCACAGTAATCCTATTTTTTGATAATATACAAACAGAATAGTCAAGCCCAGGGCATGCTTCCACCATTCAATTTGAGTGCCTGAATGTTTCCTCCTACATATTACTCAGATCTTTAATCAAATAGAATTTGTATGTTTTTACCTTCATCTTCATCACAAAAATCGAAATGAAATCGCCTTTAAAAGCTTTATACCAAACTTTGTTAGGACTGCACTTTGTGGTTAACATATCGAAATATATTTCATGGTCCCTATTTTGCAGGCTCTCTTGTCATGTTCATGTTTTTACATAATTTCGGCACATTAGGAAACTATTTGTTTGTCAGTAGACTTACTCTTAGACCAGAATTTTGCCTCGGAACTAGATTACTACACATGCTTACACTTTGTTTTGTCTATAGTTTATTTAACTTCTATTTCAGTACCTCAGTTTATGTATCGTCGAATGATTAATGACTAATGATTTGGAATGGATGTGGAAGAAAACGGTTGTAGCCCAATTTAAAGCATTTTCCAAGGCTTTTCCCGAAGAGACTGAGGGAAACCACAGAAGCCAGAGTCAAAATAGCCGGTCTCTGGGTAGGATGCTTGCCCGGGCTGTAAGCCCTAACTAAAGCCTGACTGGTTGGAACTGGCTAAAGATCTATTTTACGTGGTCGATTTTCCAGTGCATGAGTACCACTGAATCAGGAACGAAAGACAGAAGACTTTTATGTTAGGTTTTTCAAAGTTACAGCTGGCCCAACACGGCTAGAATGGAAATTCAGACCCTGGTTGTATCTGTAAGTAGTTAGTGCGGCTGACATTAATTGAAGAAAATTATAGCTGAAGTAAATGGATTGGACACCATTTAATTTCTTCAAGACGTACTACACATTCTCTGTATTTGTCATTACTATAAAATTACCTTTAATGATGGGCCTAAGCTGGAAGCAAACAGCTGTTCTTAGCAAAGCTTTTAATTCTGTATATCTGATGTCACTTTGACATGTCCTGAATTGAGCAGAGCGAAAGAATGTAAGTCTAGTTTGCATTTCTAACAACAGATTTTAATCTGCTTCATGTTTCTTCAAAGAATTATTAATTCATGTCCACAAATGAAAGTAGAACTGCCGTATTTGCAATAAATTCAATGTTACACTCACGTAATTTGTAATAATATGAACAGAACCAGTGACCCTGATGATGGATGTAGTAAACACCTCTGAAACGTCCGTAAACGTCTGGCTCAAAATTCCAGTCATCTTTAAGCTATCTTAGTTAAGCACTATGTTCGCTGATTAACCGGATCGCATTTCTTACCTGGTCCCGGTATGACTCACCATCAAATACGAGATTCTCCCGATACGAGTCAAATATCGCCCCACAAAAACAATAAAAGCAAATTTCTTTTTTGTTAGAGGTGCTGAAAATGGTATCCCTGTGATGGTTGCGTTCCTGTTTATCAGCAAACACACTGTAGGCCTATTTAATACAGGATCTTTCATAATATTTTTTGTACCACGTTTGTAAACCTATGTAAAATATTTATTCCCAAATTATTTCTAAGTTAATTTAAGTAAACCTGGTGTGTATATCTTTCGTATTTTACACTTTTATACAATACAAGCTACAAAACTCTAATCACTACTTCTTTAAAATTTGTCAACACATTGCAAGTGAATAGATAATATTTACGAAGAATAGACAGGTGTAGAATTCCTTAAAAGTCTATTACTGCATTTCAGATGGAAATAAAACTGCTTGAAGGAGTGCGAAATTGTGGTCTGATCATACAGACTTATAAACTAGTCGACGGTCCTGTAGAATATAAATCGCGAAGATGATAATACTGGTAGCATTTTTATACATACACAATATCTTTCACTGGAAACTTAATATAATTCAGTTTATTAAGCGGATTTCTATCAGCAAGTAAACAGTATAAACTTAAAAAATTATTTATAATTAAGTGATAAGTCAGTATGATAATGAATGTTGAAGTGAGAGAGACGTTAGAGTACACGATAGTGGCCATTTTTAAGGTTCCATCTTGGTGATTAAAGATCTTGTGAGATTTGTGGTTTTACTGAGATGAGGATAATGACGTTATCCTCGGTTTTGGCGCCAAGTCCACTCGTCGGTAGAAGCCGATGTTTCGGAGAAACATACTGTTTTCATTTTCAGGGCTGGAATATCCATCTTCAACCCTGAAGATGAACGCAGTTTCTTTCTCGAAATCCATGGCATCTACCTACTAGTCGAAACGGTGCCAAATAACAAATGCATACATATTTCTAACAAACAGCCTTTAAATTATATTAGACTGACATTAACGCAGTTCCGAAGTTCAGAATCATAAACGGCTAGTATGCAGCACGTGTGCTCTGATTTCCACAGACTTTCTTTCAGCGTTCATGTTAAAGCACTATTTTTACAAAATTTAATTGAATATGTAATGCACTCTTTGCTACAACAGAGTTTCTCAAACTTTTTGGTTCCCGGACTCCGTCGGCTCTCAAACTTCCTGGTGACGTGGACCCCTCCCCAAAACTATATTATATCTATATTTTGATTAAATAGAATCTCTATTCATATGTAAACTAAATATGTGTTAAAAAGGTTTAAAACCTGCAGCAATACAACATTAAAGAAACAAAGGAGTAGAACCTACTCATCTCCTTTCCCCCTTAGCCCAACATGAAAACCACGGTTGATAAACACTGTGTTACACTACAAGAAGATTTACCAACCCCTGTGACAGACCCTCCTCGTCTAGAAGAACTTAATCTTGTCGTCGCCTTCTAATGATTGTTTTGTGAAAAACCATTGCACAAATCCAATTTTCCAGACTGGCTCAAAAAGTATTACTGTTGCTACGTCAAATTATGTTCAGCCCGATGATCAAAGTGTCGAAAAGGTGGTCTAATGTAAGCTTCAGAACCAGCAAAGAACTTTGAGAGCGAGGCTTATTGTTTATTGAGTTATGGCAGACTCGGCATCAGTCAGGCATGCCGCCAGATGTGCGTCACAGAGCTACAATTCACCTTCCAACTAGACCCTACCACAGATGGGGTATAAAATCCACATAATATGCAACTGTAAGCGTTTAGAGAATCGTGTAAAAATATTCAGTCAGACAAACTGACAGAGAGTACAAAATAAGATCGATGTCGGACTTTAGCTTTGTAGCTCCACTGAACATATAGATAAATACTGCTGTTCCTGAGGATCATACTGCCTTCACCTTCAGGAAGAAAGTGGCTATCAGTTTTTATCTGTCTGAAAAGTTATTGAAACATAAATTTGTATTTCTTTCAAGAGAGGATTCCACATTAATTGCCATGTGTATAATAATATAATGTTAAATAAAGAATGTGATCACAATTATAAAACTTTGGAAGGATCTACTTCGTTGTTAGGCTGACTCCACAGCTCTGTCTGTAATGGAAATAATTCAGCGGAGTGACGAGAAATGAAAGCCTTGCGGTTACCAGCAGCACTACTAAAGCAAGTGCGTTTGGATTTTGAACTTTGTTTAGTAAGGATGACGAAATATTTAAAGCACGAATAAATAAATAGCCTTTAAGTGCAATCAGGGCTTAATAATCGAAGGGCGCTGCAATTTCCAATACTGCTTACTAGTAAATATCAAGAGGCTTCCGAATTAGGCTATCCGTGAGGTTCAATAAAAGGTTTGCACATGTGAATTTATTATCTCCTGTTACCCAGTCCCTTTTTACTTCAAGATGAGAGATTTAATTTCAGACACCTTACTGATGTAAGTATTAAGCCATTATTATATTTAAATAATTGACTGGCTACCTAACTAACGAAATAACTCCATCTTGAAAAGTTAATAGCCGGTCGAATGGGTCCCCGCCTTATACAGAACCCGAGTGTTCATTACAATGTACATAAAAGGCCGCCACCGGTCTCTTTCATGTCCCAAAGATACATCTCAGTATCATTCTACCACCTACGCTTAAATCTCATATATGGTCTCCTTCCTTTAGATTTTTCAACAAAAATTGTATCCACTTCTCTACTCATATTCAACGTTCAACATACCACGCTCATGTAATTAACTTTGATCTCATGATCCTAATAATATGTGGTGAAGAGTACTTACCAATATGATGCCCCTGAAACACTTTATCTAGCTTAAATTAGCCCTCAAATATCAAAGTATTCTCCTCGGCACCCTGTTCTCAAACACCATTTGGAAGACCAAGTTTTACATCCGTACAAAACATTACATAATATTAGAGTCTCTATATGATAATGTTCTGAGGAAAATGAATAGGGACTAACTCAAAGACCAGACAGCGGAGCTGGAAATTAACAGCAAAAATAAAATCACCAGAGAGTTTTATAGAAGCATAAGCGAGGACTGGGAAGAAGATTGATACAGCTAACCGACGATCTTAAACAAGGAAAGAAGATGAAGTTTCAGGAATTAAAACGAGAAGCTGAGAATAGGGAAAACTGGAGAGCTCTGTTTGGGCAGAGCAATGGACCTGTCGTAAGACAGAACACTGAATAATAATAATAAGTGAATTTAAGATGGGGGGCACAAGCCTAGGATTTATTTGGTCAAGGATGACAATAGGGATCTGTTCGCCAACTCACATGGCATCGTAGACAGATGGAAAGGTTACTTTAGTAATTGATCAATTTAATGAGCATGAAGTACATACAGCAGAGCCCTTTATCCCGGAACCTAGCCTTAATGAAGTTGATAATGCCATTGGGAAACTAAAACGTTTATCTCCAGGCATCGATTCAATTCCAGATGAACGAATTCATGCAGGTGGCAGGACACTGCACTCAGAAATACATGCTTATAGTCACGATTTGGAACCAGGAAGTACTACCACAACAGTGGAAAAAATCAATTGTTGTTCCTTTCCATAATACGGGACAAAAATGAGTGCAGTAAGTTTCAAGGTATCTCTATTTTTTCGTCATACAGCATTTTATCGAATATTCTTCTGGCACAGTTAAGGCCATTTATGATAAAACTTTTCGGGATGACCAATGTGGATTCCGCCGTAGCAGATTGACTATTGATCAGATACTTTGGATTCGACAAATATTAGAGAAAAAGTGGGTCAGTTTACCAACTATTTGTGGACTTTAGGAAGGCATGTGACTCATTTAGAAGAGAGGAACTGTATGGCGTTTTGATTGAGTTTGGAATGCCGAAGAAAATTGTTTGTTTATGGACGACGCATCTAGTAGTGTTCGTGTTGGTAACCTTCTGTCGGATCCTTTCCCAGCCCACAAAGGCCTCAATCATGGGGATGCTTTATCCCCAATGCTTTTTAATTTGCTCTAGAACATGTCATCAGGAAGGGCTCGAATTGAATGGTGTGCACTAGGTACTTGCCTATGCTGATGACGTCAATTTACCAGAACTAAGAACGTAGAAACTCTCCTACAGGCTAGAAGTAAATGTAGGCAAAACTCAATACATTGGCGCAATACTGGGTCAACATCATCAACAACGGCAGAACATAATTATAAACAACACATCATTACATTAAGAGTAGAATACATTCGGGGAAAGTTTGTTTTTGTTAAATTCCAAAACTGTTGTCATCTCTTTTACTATCCAAAATACTAAAAATCATGATATATAAAACAATAATTTTGCTTGTTATCTTGTATAGTTTGTAACATGGTCTTTCACCTTGAAGGAAGAACGTAGATTACAATCTTTTGAATACAATGTGCTCAGGAGGATATTTGGAACTATGAGGGATGAAATAAGTGGGGAATTTAAAATACTGCATAACGAGCAGCTGCGTGAATTGTACGAGTCACCTAGCATAGTGAGGATACTGCAATCTAGGAGGCTCCGATGGGATGGACATGGAGCACGCAAGGGGGAAGGCAAAGAATGCATACAGGATTTTGGTAAGGAAACCTTCTGGAAAAGTACCACTGGGCAGACCAAGAAGGAGATGTGGAGATAACATCAAGATGGATCTTAGGGAGGTGGGCTGTGAGGATGGAAATGGATGGAATTGGCTAAGGATCGAGGACGGTGGCGGGCTCTGGTGTTGTCGGTGTTGAACCTGCGGGCTAAGCTACCAGGGAGTTATTTATTTATTAATGTTCACTTCCCGGTATGCAAAAATAGGAATCGATCTGTAATAAACTATTCGTCCTGTCAACTAACCAGTCACAAGGTACAGGTTCTATATATCGATGTTTTGGGGAACAGTGGATTTAGTTTAGCCTATATCCCGGCATTACCCTATTTAAATATCGGCCAAAGATTTGGCAACCAAGATGCGTATGTTCTTAGACCTTTCCTTGTGAATGGTGGGATAGTATGCTTGCCTTGGAACAGGGCACGATAACTCAGTTTCTCATCGTTCCCATTTGGATCTTTACTATTATACTTTTATCAACGGAAAATTGCATTTGAAAATGATAAAGCATCGATACGTGACCCACATAGCAATTGCAAATATGGGCAGGTGGTAGATAAATCTCATTAGAGAAACTGAGTTTTTTATTATTTTAATGTGGTCCGAAACATTTCAGTATATTTTATATATCTGTAGTGTACTTTTTACAAATCCGTTTCAGTATTATTCATCCAGTATTTTCATATTTCCTAAGTGAACTATTCCCATTAGACATTCTTGTCAAAATTGTCCATATATAGCTTCTTCATTTTTCCATGCGTAATTCAAGTTTTTAGCATTTAACATTCCTTAAACTAAAAACGTTAAAATATTAGGCAAAGTGCACAAATTGTGAAGATCTCTCTAAAGTAATTGGAATGATTACGCATTAGTTCGTATCTCTTATTGCTGCTTTACTTTAAAACACTCAAAACAACCAAAATGTTAATCGAGTCAAGTGTAACATTGTGTAGTTTTCTGAGGCTACTGGTTTACTGATAAAAAATTGAGAGTACCTAATTAAACTAAACTGTATTGGGCATTTACAGAAAAATGAGTCCACCTTTTGAGAGAAATGATTTGTTGGTACCATGACAATCACCAAGATTAATGCATCATTTCCTTCTAACCACGTCAGTTCAAGCAGTTACTGCATGTTGGAATCCTTCGTTAAAACAACATGAATCCGAGACTCATAATTAAGTTTTGTCCATTAATAAACCACTGAAGCTCACAGCAACTTCAGTGGGTTTCCTCAAGAGTTAGATGAGTCATACAATGTCCTTTCAGTAAAATAGAGGAATAGAAAATTACATTACTTTATAACTCTGGGTGTAAAAGACGCCAGTAAACTGCAACTGTAAAAAATTGGTACTTGCCAATTGTTCTTTGAAAAAATTAATCAAGCGTAAAATGAACAGTGTTTTTGCTAGAATGTCTTGTAAAATTTCTTGAAAGTGAATCTTGTGGATTCATGTGGCTTTGCAAATATTCGCTTTAATACTGTTTTCTGTTACATGTTACATACAAGTAGTCATTGTTGGTGTTTTTGAGGGTCTCACGGCTGTGAGTACGACCCGTTGTTGGTTTTGTCTTGGGTCAAAGTATCTGACGTGACTGTACATGGAGGGTTGTAAACATTTCGACATAAAAGACAGCTAAGTGACACTAAAGGCGTGAAATACTAGATGGGCCACACTCGCAGACATCGCCCCATATACGAGGGCTGAAGCAAGGAAGACTTCCAAAACTCATTGTTTATTTGACAGGGGCTTTTAGGAGGCGAACCATAAAACGCTACATTCTCTGCAATAACTTTTCCTCATTGCTATAAAGCGCTGACATCTAGTACCTACCAGTTTCATGTGGTAATCGAGGGTGATGATGCAAATATACGCGGCATGGGCTCACTCCAAAGGTGTCTTTTCTCTTCAAATACATGCGTTACTTACGGTGAAGTAATTCTAACATCTCCTCATCACTTCCTTACATACTTAATTTTTTTTTCATTTTAATGAAACCGAAATACAAAATCTAAAGCATTAATGAGTGTATAAGGAACATGAGATGTTCTCTGAAGGTGTTATGTAGATATTTGTAGTTTTTCTGTCTGTGTAGCCTACGTGAGGAGAAATCAATTATTCAGAAAGGCAGAAACAACGAAAAGTTTACTGTTAGGTGAGGGTTATATAAATTATGAACAACCGGTTGAAAATATCTGGAAGTTATGTTTAACAAAATAATTACAAGTTTGTAACTGTTCTTGTACGAAGAATTTGCAGGAATTTAGATGTATTCCGTGTCAGAAAGCTGGAATCATACCTAAGCTGAATTCTCATATTTAATGCTGACTCTATATAGAACCACATCTTTGCTCTGAGGTTTACTGTGTGTTAAAAAGGTGCAGTTTATTCTTCGTATCCATAAAAATACGTGTGAAAGTAGTCAATTTTCTGTTGTTTCCAAAACGTTACTAGTCCTGCAAATGAATAAGTAGTCAAAAAGAAAGCATTATCTCATTAAAGATATTTATCAAACCCATTACTCCTGTTTTGTCTTCGCTATCATGTAAAGATGAGCTCTGGGGCACACCCAGCCTTCTGTCCAGTGGATACATACGAGTTATACCTTCAAATCACCTCACCACTTTACGGCGTTTCGTTGAACTGAACAGTGTGACATCCCCTAGCGGTATAAGAAATAAATGTTTAAAAATGAAGCGTACATAACTGTTTTCATTTGTTTATATGACACTTGTGGCTGATTCAGAGAAAATTTATTTTTAAAATCACAGAATTTCATCTGAATCTTCGTTTCGATCGTTCTTGTTCATGAAAACAGTAGAGATTCATGTAATATGCAATGGTACCCCTGAAAAAGAACATTATAGTAAATATAGTGTTACAACACTAGTTAATGGCGTTTCTTAATTTTCTACTAACGAGATGTGTGAATCATAGTCTTTCTTGAGAAACATCTGGTCAACGATTTCCCGTTTTTATAAAACCAGAAGATTCATTACCCTTTTCACTAGAACCCGAAACTGGTAATATTCTGAGTCAGATAAATACATTTCACACTCTACCACCCGATTCCTTCTACAACCCTATCCATATTACTGTCCATCTATGTCTACATCTTACAATTTGCCTTCTTCATTATGGGCTTTGAGCCAAAATGTAACATGTTTCCAATAATTCCAAGTGTGCTACAGTCCCTATTTGTTGCATTTATTTAATCTGCTTAGTAATAGGCATGCTTGGTGTAGAATTCAAATTATGACTCTTGTCATTATACAATTTCATTCAGTCTTCTGAATTGTCTTCTCCTTAATTCCAAATACTGCCATGAACTCACTGCTCTCTGGCATTTTGACATTAACCTAAATTTTTCCCTTCATATCAGAGACCACGTTTCACACTCGTACAAATGGAACATACATGAACTTGTTTACCGGACCGATGAGTATTATATCATTAGTTTTATATACTTTTTAAGAGACTTTTGAAGAAACACAATACTTCTAGCTGTGTAAAACTCTGCTGAATGCAAAAGAGAAGTGTTCCCTGTGTTACTGTTTTCGTTCTTATTTTTTTGTGCTGTTCCGTTCTCGCGCATGTGTGGGTGGCATATGTTGAAGCCCACGGCGAAATAAGTTTATTCAGTGTTAGTCTGACCTGATAGAGAAGGAGAGGGCAGGGCTTGTAAAATTGACTTGCTAACATCATGAAAGTGTGCGTTACTTGAATTTTTCCTCTATTCGCCTTTCCCTCAGCTTCGTTTCTGTATGAAATAACACAGAATTCTGGAACTCTCCTGCAACACAAAGCTACAGAACCCCGTTCTTTCTCTGTACAGATAAATCTCAGAAGAAATTAATAGAAACCGAAGACTAGTAGCTGACCCTACGAAAAATATAAAAGCACAGCTTCCCATAGTAAGGTTCTTTTTAGAACTTTGGACTTCGCACCTTCTGTGTTGAATTTTCATCAGTAGCACACACTGTACAACACTCTAAGAACATAGCTGAATTTATTTTGTAGGTTTATCAACCATAATACAGCTTACTTCATATTTATTTCCTGTTAACAAACTTGTATTTATATGTGCTTTTAATTGTCAATTTAAAACAATATTTGGGCGACCAGAACATTTCCTTCTGTTTATCGTTTATACAGTGCTCAGTTAGAAAGGTGTGTTGGGAGACTCAGGTGAATTTCATTTTTGAACAAGAGGCTCAAATCAACGAATCATATTATTGTGTTTTGATATAAAATCTGTGCTATGAAAAATTATTGGGAAGAAGGAGGCCACACGTATAGAGTACTCATTGCGAAGTTGTAACTCTTTACACTTTATACTGAACAATGCAGAAAACTAAAACCAAAATTATATTATTTCCTTATTAAGTAAGCTCATGATTCACAAAATGGTTGGCTTCAGTTGATTTTTGGGTCTCCTGTAAACATTTCAGTGTCTTAATATTATGCAAGTGAGGCGTGGACCATCAGTAAAGATGATAGCAATAGACTTACTGCCTGTGAAATGAAGTTCATGAGAAGAATGGCGGGCTTCACGACGTGATGCTATAAAAGAAATGAGGATATTTTAACGGAACTCAAAATGGACTCAATAACAGACTATATTAAATATTATCAAGAGAAGTGGAGAAGCCATGAATAGAATGAACGCTGGAAGATTTCCGAAAGCAATTCTCTGACATCGCCTGAGGGGAAAAGATAAATAGGACATCCGAAGAAGAGATGGAGGAAAAGTCTAAGACCGTAGCAGGCCTCAAGGCCTAATACTTGATAGGAAGAAGAAGAAGAAGAAGAAGAAGAAGAAGAAGAAGTGTATTAACAATAAAAGTTTGTTGCAATATTTATTCATTACATCAATATTGCTTCAAACAATTTTGATTGTCTGAGGAGGCTGTACATTTTATTATGTGCAGGATCTTGTTTGAGTTGGCTATGATCTTGTCTTTTGGCGATTGTCATTATACTGTCAAATCTTTAGTTCTACTTAATTTGAAGGTTAGTGACGAATATGATTGATCCCAGGACCTATGTAAATACAGATGTTCTGTTGATTAGCGTTGCACCATAATATTCGAAACGTTCTATGTTCGATCCCAAAACGTCGCCGCTGTTCCGAAAGATCGTATCATATGTAGCTACTTATGACATGGAACGTTGTCGAATATAATATTGGTATAATTTTTAATTTTACCCTTCGTAGCATTCGTCCGATCGCCGAGGTGCAAAAGCCAGCTTAGAACTGGAGAAACGCGCAACAGAAAATGGGGTTTATACTGTGCGTATAAACAAAATTGTTGTTATTCTAGCAGACCTGTTTAACGTGAGGTGGCGTTACCGAATTCTGAACTTACGTGTCTTCCTTTCGTTTATAAATATGCAATTTGTTTGTTCCAACTAAAGGACACACTCGGAATATAAAATAACAATTATGTCTTTACCATCACACCAGATCTTTGTCAAAGAGTGTCATATTTGAGTATCTGATGTGGCCAGAAAAATCACAAAATATTTTATGTTCTTTCATATGAAAGCTACTTTTAACATGTAAAGGATATCGTGAACTATTTGAGATGCTCTAAATAAAAACAAACTAAACAGAGTACTAAAATTATGCACGTTAGAACCAGTACTATTATGTGTAATCAGATCCGAAACGCGAACTTATACTTCATAGACTCCTTTCTAACCATCTCCATTTATAAGACTGAAATTGAAATTTCTTACTGATACGCCATTACTACCGAGTACAACTCATGACCAGAAATGTTCTTTATCCCCTTACTGAAAGCCACAGACATTCTACTTACAAGAAGGGGATGGTTATCACTGAAACTTGAGGTCTTGGTTAAAAGAAATATGGCCCAAGGCTAAAGTTCGCAGGAGAGTTGGCCTACCGCGCGCCCGAACCGTGTTTCAATAAGTTATTTTCTCCTTCTCCGCCCTATCTGTTCCTTTGCCTTGCCCTTTCATTTCATTTGCCTTCAAAAGACGCTGATATCGGTAATATTGCTAATTCCAAATCCAGCCAGACTGAGTTGCTCGTGAAGAACAAAGACTCGCTGTATTGCTTGTGTACACTGGAAAGCTTCGGGGCCTCTCTTTCATCTGTGAAGCAGCAGGCAACGAACTCAGTGTGGCTTGTTCGTTTGCCGAAACTGAATGTTAAAGTTCTTCATCTGGCGAAGGCAACGTAATAAGGGTGGCCGCGATTATGCGATCCTTTGTGTGTTCATTGGGGCGTGAACTGGAGAGATACTGTGTCAAATGCACAAGCAAGTCTTCTTGAAATGAAAGCTGTTTCCCTGATATTGCTTAGAACACTTGGTGCTCATCCAAAATTAAAATTATTCCAAGGAAGAAACAGGTATCTCATTCGCCTCTAACTAAAAGTTTTGAATGCCACAAAATAATGGAGTACGTGTTATCCACGTTTCAGTTTCAATTTTATTTCGTTGTTTTTCGAAAAGGAGGATAAAAGTCGATGAAGTCCACGGATATTATTACCTGTTAACAACGTAGATTACAAGTTCAAAGTGGGTTTAATGATTATAATAAATAGGATAATCATATCAGTACATACGAATGCCTTTAGGTCAATTTTTGATTTCTGCACTATTTTATATTGATAAACTAAATACTTTTACTTCAACATTCTGTAATTCTGCAACTCTGTATACATAATCGCTTTATTTATATTTGATAAGACCAAAATTAAAAAAGCGTAACTTTGAAAATATTTTATTTGCTCCTGTAATGTACAACAGTTTCCATTAAAACATTGCTTGATCTCTATGAACAGAGACATTATTTTCTTGCTTGTACTTCTCAGCTCCGTGTGTTAGTGAGAGTGAAAAATGCAACAACAACAAAAATCTGAAGCGTGCTGGTGCGATGGCAGCCAGGAAGGATTTCTGTAAAGTGTGCAACAAACCTTTCCACGGAAAACAGAAGTTCATCAGATGCTGCGGGCCTGGTGTTTTGAGGTTTCACCTCTCGTGACGAAAGATGAATGAAACTGACGTCCCACTTACACGTGTGCTGACTCTATTAAGGCTTTTAGCTCTTCCAGGGACGAGGACATTCTCATCAGAAGCATGCGTTATGCTTTTACCTCTGAGCATCCAAGAAGTTGATATCTCCAGAAAGGGAGTTCTTAGTTTAAATGGTCTTAAGACTTATTGAGGAGGTGCAAGATTTTCGTAAAGATAATTTGCGAAGTTTGCTGTTGGTGTACCTGTTACACCGATACAAACAGCCAAATCAGCATTTTCAGTTTCCAGGATTCATGTTCCAACACACAGAGCAACGTCATCGATATTTACCATTCAGACTTCTGCCGTGTCAGGAGTTAATTCTACACAGACATTGCAGCAGCTGGCTTAAGCAATAAGGAATGTACAGGTTAGATGTACTCTGATGATTTCATAACATCCTCTCAGGTAACATTAGCAACCACCACTGTAAAGCAGCGTCGTCAACATCTGATTGGAATGCGAAACTGTCTCTCACACCTAATTATTTCTAAAAAGGAAAAGTTTACCGCCCTTTCTATTTGCGTTTTAGTCCGAAGGTCACAAGTGTTGATGTAGAAAAATCAGTGAAGGAGCAATTGAGCCTTAAGAGGTTGGTCTGAACCGAAAAAAAAAAATATGTGGGTCTTTGTGTGGCCAAACGGGTGCCTTATTGCCCCATTTTATTGCAAAATGACTCCGGATCAGGTGTATTCCTCCAGTGCTCCTATTAAAACTAGTAAAACAGGTACTCTGGCTGCTGATTATGGGTTCTAATTACTGCAATTTTGGTATCGTTTATCAAAATGGCAGAGATCTACGGACAAAATGTAGACAGTTTTTGAAGTTTTTTGCCAATAAGTTCAAAATTTATTGAATTATATAAACCTGGCTTAATGACACTATGTTAAGTTGTACTTTACTTCCAGACTTATAGCACAGTACCTCATACTATTCTGTTTCATAAGCCTAATAATTTTGGACTATCTTCACTTTACGTTAAGTAGTTCCATAGTTACACATCAAATAGATGTCTTCGTTTGCACCTTCGTACAGTATTCTTCTCCCTGTTCAGCGTTATCTGGAGTACCACAGGCTCTAATTTTGAATCTCTCTTATTCATTGTTTTTATTAACGACCTTTGTGACAAAATTGAATATTCCAAATTTGCTAATGACTTCAATTTATATCGAGATATAAAATCTGTGGAAGACTACAAACCCCTTCAGGCAATTATTGATTTGGTACAACAGTGGTGTGGTGAAAACTATATGGAAATTAACATCCACACAATTGAATTATATCCTTCACACGAAAAACCAAGCGTACTCATTTTAATTACTATGACAGTGACGTTTCAATTTTGCTTACGAACTGTATAAAAGCTCGTGGTGTTACCTTAGATAGTAAATTGCATTTTCATCGTCGTGCAAATTATGTGGGTTCGATTCCCCGTGGTGTCCTGATTTATAACTTGTGTTGGGCAAGGCCGTGGTCTAGGCATCAGGGAGTTTTCCTCCAGGGCTTCCCCGGTTTCTCCGTGGCATCCTAACAACTACTCCATTCTCATCTTCATCATCATTGCGGGTGCAATGTGAACTCGCCACCATTGGGCGCACCCTGGGCAACGCCACTCGGCGGAAAAGTAGTTCATTACGCTGTAGGACTTCACGGCCAATGACGTAAGTCAAGAGCCTGTGCATTAAAAAAATAAAAAACAAAAATTCCTCCGCTTCAGATGGTCTTGGTGTTTTATGTATTGCTGCAAATATTTCAAAGCTAGACTATGCCTCGGTCGTATGGAATAATATTACGCTGACAGACTTTAATAAATTAGAAAGTGTTCAGAAATAAATTTGGGAATTTGTATAATTATCGGATTTTCCAGTTTGATATCTCACGTGACTTTGATTTTAACTTCTTTATATGTTATAATACTTTATTCCACACGACGACATATCGATACTTTATTTTTATTAATTGTCTTTAAGGTAATATAAGTAATAAGGTAAGGCAAAATAAATCACCATTCCATTATGGACACTATTAGCATACGTGTGTCTGTAAGACAAGTAAGGGCATTTTCTAATTTAGTTTTAGCAGTAGTGTGTCAGTCAGGTGCGTCAATGTTGAGATTGGCATACGTAAATCTTTGGACATGTTCAGTATAAGAGAATACGGGAAAGCGTCTATATTAATTACGAAGACTGATTATTTGTTTTTAGTTTAAATATTGTTATTATTTTGTTCTTTGTACTTTATTAGTGTGGTATAATTTTATTAATGTTTACCTGTCATAGGCTCTTTGCTGTTGGCACGAACCATAATAAAGGAATTTAATTATTTTCTTGTATTTGCTGCCCAATTTATTTATTTATTTATTTGTGTTTATAGTTAAAGATATTCATTTTTCTCTGGCTGTACGTAATTCTTGCCACAACGATTCTTAGGGCATTATCTGATGAAATTTTCTCAGTAACTTTCGGAATGTAATATTATTCTTACCTTATCTGTTAAACACAACTTTAGTTAGAAATGCAATACCTGAAAAGTTGTCTTATAATGATGAGATTTTGTTAGACTGAACATATTGTACCCAACGACAAGCAGATTAAATAATGTTAAACGGTTCACCTAAAAACATTCAAATTAGTAAAGAATTGGTTATCTTCTGTCAGTATGAAAACTTTTCTATAACGATCAACGCAGATTTTAAGGAAATATGTAATATTAAGCCAAAATAAAACCCAAAGGTAAGGTTATGTGAAATAATTGAAGCGTAGAAGAAGAGGAAAATCCAGTGGTTGTATTTTGTCTGAGTATTGTTTTGTTCCCACGGGCAGTTATCAGGAACGTGAAACAACATTTAATCAGATTTCACTCACAAAGGTAAAGTGGCCAGAACTCTAGCCTGTGTATTAATAATAGCAACGAGAAACTTCACTTTTGTAGAGAAATCCTTTGAAGCATAAGCTTGGAACTGAGTGAGCTTGTTATTACTTCAAATGTTAAGTTGCGTCACTGTCCTTCCAGGTTGTGAGTTTACCGCTGGATAAGCCAGCAATGTTACACTTCAGCTACTCTGTAAGCACGTCAGGGGATAAAAAGAAATTATGGGGAACTCTTAACATGAAACATGCCCTTTGACGTAGTAACTTCAAAATTAATCTCGTCCCGAAGCAAGTGACAAGAAAGAATAAATCCTTTGTCGTGTTCCCTTTAGACTCGTGTCTGACATGATCATCCGTCTCAACGTTTTACCGTAATAACAAGACAATTTACCGTCTCTGTTATTGTGGCGTATATAAACTGGATAATCTAGAGAGTCGATAACAGACTGTTTCCTAAGGCTAGTTTAATACTTCGCATTTTCGTATTCTGATAGAGCATATATATGTTGTTAGGCGTAAGTTAAATACAAATTTTCTTCTTCACTTTTCACGGATGAAGAAACCTTGAATGTTTCGATGCAGAAATAGTTATTTAACTATAGACATTTTTACATTTTGTACGAATAGCTGGACAGTGTTTGATAAATCGCAAGGCCTCTGCCTAAACAAAACAACATAACGCAAAAATACATTCATGTTTAGAATAGGGTTCGAACGAAGTCCTTTTATTCAAGTTGTCCAAGACAGTACACTCCTGTAGACCGAGCGACCACTGTGGTCAGCGAAGATTCGTATTACATCTTGATTTGTATATTGCCGTTTATTTATTACGGTTTTTTGAAGTGTTGTTAGTAACTCAGAGCATATAGCGTCGGATGGTTGGATGATTACTACAGAACGAACTGGAAAGTATGTGGAAGGAAGCGGAAGTGGCTTAACTTAAGTTACTATACCTGCGTTTTCTTGGAGGGACTGAGGAACGCCACAAAATCTTCACTCAGGATACCCGGAGTCCAAGCCTAGATTTGAATCCGGGGCCTCCCAAATAAGTTTCAGGAGAGGTAACATTTCCCTAGGTAGATTATATTCTTACCTCAGCAGTGCAACCGATGAGTGGAAATGATGTAACGAGGACCAATTTCATGTAATTTGATCGATTGTAGGATGTTACTTACTCTGTAACTACATATGAGAGAATATAAACGTTCGGAAAAATTGAAGTTACTGGAAAGGGGGGGGGGGGCAGTCGCGGGCTGTTGTATGGCACTATCTATGTTAGGGTAGTCGGTGTACCGGTTGAGATTCGAACCGGCTACCTCCTGATTACACGTCAGTGTTTGGCCAATTTTCTAACTTATTATCATGTAGACATTAGAAAAATTAGTTCTCCATTTTCACTCATCTGACTTCATCATCCCCAAACATTGACAAAGATGAAAGGTTAAATTCTAGTAAATGCGTCAGAGGAATTACGCTATGCCGACTTTTCCTAAACTGTTATCACGTTGTATTTGTTAATGCCAGTTGTGCCTATCTTCATAATTTTTATTATCTGCCAGTCTGTATCAAACGGATGTAAGAAAACACATTTTACTATCTCAGTCATTTCAAAAGTATTATGTTCGAGACCATATAAGAGAATCGATGTCACTGTTACTTTTTAGAATTTTAGTACGGGTTCTTTGCGTGTTTTAGATTCACTATTTGAATATATTTAGTAGAATATTATTATCATTATGATACCCCTAGCCTAAATAATATAAATTTTTCACTTGCTCAAGTATTTTATTTTCTAAAACAGTTTCTTCATCTTAAACGTATTTTTACTCTAACTGCTTTTTTATATTTTGAGGTGGAAATTTTCATACCTTGTTCATTAATTATATTACGAAATTTGTAACTAGCTGTTGGGATATTTTATTCTGTGCTGGTAATATTAATACTAGTGTAGAAGCGTCAAGATGACTTCCTGAAATTCCCGATGAGACGAAATCTTCTGCTGCCTTACGGTAACCTGAACGAATTGTGGCATTAATCAAATTCCTATTTTATTCTAACAAACTACAGAATAGTATAAAATAGTGTAAATTAAGCCTTGATATTGACACGCTAGTTTTGATAAGAATGGCGACAAAAATTGTCTGACAGCCTCGTAAACAGAGGAATAAACACGATATAGGCACTCTATAAGCAGATATGACGCGGAAACGCTAGAACCCATGCATTGATGTTACCTTGACATGATTAAAACAGTATCTTTTTCATTCTCCCAACACTTTATGAAACTTCTTACTGTAATTGAAGACTTAGGACGTCCAAATGGGACGTTTAATAGCATGCTGCAGAATCCTACTTGAAACGTTGCGGCCCAATAAATCTTGGTTCACTGCTTCGTGTATGATAGGTCAATATCATGTTATACAATAAGTGGGTTGGATTAACAGTGCTGCTTCCTGTTTCTCGGTAGCAGCTGGCACGAAATACTGTACCCCTTCAAATCCGCTACCCCTGCGGCAACTATTTGTGTCTTATCAGCGCTCATAACTCTGTCTCACACTGAGTCGTAAATCCAAACGACGCCAACTTTTAGTTCGGGTGTGAGTAAGTATAAACCATCCAAAGGTTATAGTGCTTTGCCTCAGTCTCTATTACTACCAAAGAACCACAATTGATTCCGCCCTAAATCTGTGGACAACTTATTTATAAGGAGCAATCATTTTCACATCGCACTAAACTTACATAGCCTCTGTAGTTTATATAGTACAGCTTTGTTAACTAGCCAATGAATGAACAACAGTGTCGTTTGAGATTTATGGTTCTCACGGCGACGTTTCAGAGGTGTCTGCTGCCTACATCTTTAGTGCGGCGACTCTTCACCCTGGTGATGAAGGCAGCATGTACCTCTTCAACGTCGGCAAGCTTCTACCAGAGTACATGGTGCGACATCCCAAAAGACAATCATATTCACATTCGCCGCCGTGAGAACCTGAAATCACACATCCATTAATGAACTTCGTCAGGAAATGGTAGTATAGCGGAATATAACCAGCAATTTAAAATAGGGCGTTAAAATAAGTTGAAATATAGAAGTAACTTTCCTTGTTAGGATGAATAAACCTAGGATACTAATTAAGCAAGATCTGGATGGTTTTGATATGAGTAGGTAACGGGCATGAAGCAGTCTTTACCTATTAAGCAATTTCCTTCAGAGGAAGAAAGAAAAACAATGAAATTCTTTATCAGTATTCTTTATCTGTATTCAAACATGCCGGTTGCAATCACAACGCAGTCAGATGTTAGAACGTTATGTTCAGAACCACAGCAATTCATGTAGTTCCATAACTTTAGTTCTTTGTGTTATCTTTCTCGTCGGAGAATTCAGTAACACATTTCCGCAGCTCGCCTACCAGCTGTGACAATGCCGGTCTGCCACACGCACAACCTCAGTGGAAAAGTTGTCTTCCTCACCTTTCTAATAACTGGTCCCGGGCAACAAATCAACAGAGCGATAAGCAAAAATAATTATAATAAACCCGCAGCAGAGAAGAGACGCGATGACTCCTTGCTATACGCCGTACCCAGGGAACCTGCTACCACAGAGGAAACATGCATACACTTCACGGTGGATGATGACGCTCACGAAGCGCTTGATAATCGAGCAGTAGATTGCACCGAGAGATCAGTACCATAAGTAAAGCAAAGTTTGTCCCACTATACGCCATGTAGGCGTTTTGGGGGAATGGAGGTATAGCTCCTCTCTTCCTTGACCTCGGCACTAGAGGGAGGTGAGTGATCAGCATCACGCCCCGGCCGGCTTTACCCCCGGGAAAGGACCACGGTACCCATTGTAGAGAAAGCTGCGTGGGCCCCAGAGCCGGTCTGGACGCAGAGGCGAGAGAAAAAAATCCTCTGCCCCCGTCGGGGATCGAACCCCGGTCGCCCAGCCCGTAGCTAGTCACTATACTGACTGAGCTATCCCGGCTCGATCAGTACCATTATCAATATTAGTATACAGTGAATTCCGGTTAATTGAGACACATCGGGAGTAGAACACTTTTACCCAAATAAGCGGATGCCACATTTACGCGAAGTTCCACGTAAAGAGTTAAAATGGTTTGTTCTTTAAGATTTGTCCCAAATGAACTTGTCCCGATTAACCGATGGCCCAATTAACCTGAATCTACTTGATTGTTATCTGATTTTATTTCTATTATTAATACTGCATTTAACAGATCCCTATTTAGAAGCTGATAGTCACTCAGCTAGTCATCAATTTCCCGCCTCTTATGGAACTCGAAGAGATTACTATATTCAAAGACTTCTTCCTTCTCAACAAACCGAGTCAGATGATTTAAGCTCACACTCTAAATCCTTTGTATTTAAGATTAGTATTAATATTATGCTCCCATCTACGCTTAGGTCTTCCAATTAGTCATTTTCTTTGAGGTTTTCTGGCTATGTGTCACTTACAGAAGTGACAAAACTATTATTTTAATCAATAAAGTAATCATAACTCCATGGAGCATTCTTTCCCAAGAATGAGATATATCAGGTGGTCAAGAATTCCTCGCCTTTTATAGTACTATTACCTTGCTCTAAGGTCTTAATAATTTAATACCGAAAGCTACATAGCACTCATTTTGTAACGTCGAAATACTTTTTCCACAAAAGCATTCAGAATTAAGTTTTATCAGTGGTATTCTTAGTACTGGTGAACAACTACTTTACAGCACGTCAGGTTAGCATGGACTGGACTATATGTAATTATAAGTCTTCAAAAGGAGGAAATTAGCAAATCTAATGCTGTAATATTCTCCGACTTTATGGGAGACAATATCAGTCCGAGACACTTTAAAAAATAATTTACGTGGCTTGGAGCGAAGTTGCTATAATCCTACTAACGGCTGCAGCTATGGTGTATATAATAAGCTATGGTTTAGGGAGGGGAGGAGGAGGGGCGCTATGATTGTTTTAAAGTAGGGAATGTTATCTCTATTGCCTAGGATTAGAATAAAATCCCCCAAGTTGTGGCTGCTGATGTTTTATAGAATGCCTTCTACTCTTATACTGCCATCCTCCCTACTTATTTCTCCTTCTTCTCTTCACATCTCTTGCTCTTTCTCGCCATTTTCGCCTAGTATGTACCAACAGTAAGATTATGAAATAATGGTGTAATTTTAGCGTCAGATATTAACTTCAGAAAGTCTAAATTTCAGTGCAAAATTGGTATATATGAAATGCTTTGATGTTTTGTATTGGTAGCTTAGAGTACTTATGTTTCCAGAATTTGTCGTGGAGCTGAGATTTTTTTACTGAAAGCACAAGGTTCCCTTTTATGGAAAACTGTAAGGTCTACCAGAATCTAAATTTCATAGACATATTACATTTCTGAGGGTCTACTTTAACTCAGAGAAACGAAGATTAATTTTGACAACGCGGATATAAGAAACATACCCTCACTCTCTTCTCTGAAAGTTGATAGTTACTTGGCTTGTCAAAAAGTAGTCCACCTTCTATATTTAACTCGAAGTTCATCACCATGTTTACAAAATCTCGCCACTCTATCCTGAGTTAGCTGCATCCAGTTTTCCTTATCAATTCCTATCTCCCCAAGGTCCATCTTAACGTTATCCATTCACCCACGCCTAGGTCTTCCCAGCGGTCTCCTCCCTTCAAGCCACCCAAATAGTACCCTGTAAACACACCTAACCTCCTCCATGCGTACCACATGTCCCACCCACCCCATCCTCCTAGATTTAATAACCCTAACAATATCAGGTGAGCGGTACAGACCATGAAGGTCATTATTATGCAATTTTAGGTCCAAATATCTTCCTGAAAACTTTCTTCTCAAAGACTCTCAATCTGTGATCCTCACTCAAAGCGAGAGACCAAGTTTTGTACCCATACAGCACAATTGGCAGATTACACTTTTGTACATTTTAACCTTTAGTTTTTTATATGAGACGGGTAAGATTTTCGACTGAATGATAGCATAGAAACATTTTTAGAATTTTAAATTAGTGTATATTTACCTTACAACTAATAGCAGACAATTACTTTATAAGTGTTCTGTTACTGCAATGCGATTGTTTAATCTTTTAACTTCTGTTTCAAAGTTAAACGTCTTGCTCTTTTGGAAATTTTTGTCTTGACAGACCAAGACGTTTTCGGAGAGTATTTTATATCATAAAATAATCCTAGAGTAATGTTTAAATAATGTGTCTTATTTCGGGGCTTATGCTAGTTCGTTTCCTGCCGTACCTGGTGTCTGGCGAGCCCGATGCCAAGTGCTCTACTGCAGTTTTTCCCAATTTTCCTCACCCCTACCGTTCCACACAGGTGCACTTGCACTTGTGCCCGTCTTGTTAAACTGACTGTCGTTATACACGCACTCCTTTGCATAGTAATGTTGTGGGTTGAAGAATGGGTTAACGTGAGACCCGAAAAGATACGTAAGACGGAGAGCATGAAGAAGTTTTGTATAGGAAGAAGAAAAGTCCCCTTCTCCGTCTTTCTTTCTTAAATGAAAAACCGTAGCTTCAGCCTATAAATCCAAACCTCCTTCACCCTCTACCAAGCAAGAAGCACTTTGGGGAAAGAAGACGAAAAAGCCTTCATCCAGAGCGAGCCCGCAATTTTGTTAAAGCGGCGAGAAATTATGAGACAAAATGATTTAGTGTATCACCACCAGTGGCAGTGACGATGTATTGTAGGAGATGCTGCATGTTCTGCTGGTGTAAGAACTCACAGTGCGATATATAAAACCCCCAAACTCCACTAAACTAACCCTTCATCCGTTTTCTCGCCTGCCTCTTTAATTTATTTCCCTTGGTGCCGCTGTCGCATTTAACATCCACGACTCCGAGTGAGGCCGAGTACCAATGTCTTACAGCTCCTGAAGAATCGGGCCCTGCAGCTATACATTCAAAAGAAATTCGTTTCTTTGTAATCCCCTGTATAAAACCAGAATGTTATATTCCTCTAAACGATGGAATGTTCACTGAATGGAAAGAGAAGTGTTTATTTTTCTTTCTCAAAATTTATAATTCACTACCCCGTAAAACACAGCAAACCATGTCACAAAGTTTGTTTGATACCAGACTTGTAGATAGACATTCTTGTATCACATTGAAAAGCAAATTCAAACGCCAAGTTTCAGTGATTCGTCAGTAACCATTATTTTAAACATTTCACGCTTTAGGTGTGTTGTTATTTTTCATAAAAGCTGGGGTTACGTTGTCTCCGATTTTTAATTATGTAGCATGCTGTGCAGCCACATGGGAGAAGATGTACAGCCCCACAAATTCTTAACCTCTACATTAGGATGTGAGTAGTCAACTTTACGTCCCAAATGCGTTACTCAAATGAAATGACACTGATGCCTATTTGGGAAAAAAAGTGGCTGGGGTGGCCGATTTGAACGTTGTGGTAAAGGGCTTGTTTGATAAAAACACACATTTTTTTCAGTAATAGTTAAACACGACGCAAAACTTCAGGAGGTAGTGTTCTGAAGTTTTACATCGTGGTTGACTATTAATAGAAATGTTAGTGTAGTATGTGGGAGGGATGTCTCCCGCGGTTTAGACCCAGACTTCATCAAACGAACGTACAACACAGAATTTGAGTTTGTTACAGCGGCGAGTACAAAGATGGGTAACTTCCGTGCTGTAGTAGCGTGTAGTCTGGCAAAATGTTCACCAGCGTTCCTGATGTTCTTGTGGTCTCCATAAATCCCTGAATTTCTACCATACTATACTGACCGACAGGTACAATGGCGCTGAGTTATCGACACTTTTGCACATCTAATGCCACGTGAAATCAGCTTTAGTCACTTGCTGTACGCTCTCTGTTAGGTGGCGTATAAATTATTCAGTTACTTGAGACGTCGACATGTTGCAAAAGAGCAACAACGTACTGCTGAAGCCTGCGTTATGAGCGTCGAAGTCTGAAAATATTAGCGAATGCAAAGTCACAATTCGTATTTAGCGCGCTGTCTCTCTCTCTCTCTCTCTCTCTCTCTCTCTGTTCGCTACCCATCTTCTTTACTGTCTGTCACTTTACAATCCAGAAGATAGTCATCTTAAGAGTACAGCGTGTCGACTCTGAATAAGACCCAAACCAACTACAGAATTACCTCGTTTTATTGTGCTTCGCAGATATTGCGGGTTCTTTTACAAATTGAAGGTTTGGGGCAACCCTGCGTCGAGCAAGTCTATCGGCGCCATTTTTCCAACAGCATGTTGTCACTTCGTTTCCTCTTTGTCACATTTTGGTAATTCTCGCAATGTTCTCGCATTGTTTTTTAGACATAATGCTATTACACACTTAATAGACTACAGTATGGAGTAAATATAAGTTTTATATGCACTGGGAAACCAAAAAATTCGTGTGACTCGCTTTATTGCTGTAGTCTTTAACCGAACTCGCAATATCTCCGAGGTATGCCTGTACAGAACTAACTGGGTTCTAACTAACGCCATGGAAGAAAGTTATTCCTGAGAAACAAACAGTCGCTCAGCAAGAAAATAAATTCCTCCCCATTTTTCAACTCGAGGGTTCTTAACCACATTCAAAAGAGACCGGTACTATTGGCTCCTACCCCGAAGCACATGGATCTACTCAACATCGTCACAGACCAACTATTTCAGGTGAATTGTAATATTATCCTCCCACAGACACCTAGGTCTCCTGTGTTGTCTCATCCCTTCAAATATTTTCGACCAGAATATTCTGTGGTCTTCCGAATAGCTCATCACAACGCCAGAAACACAGTTTTTTGATTGCCTCCTTACAACTTCCAACTCTAACCTCCTACATATCTACATTTTGCTTAATTAGTTCCTTGTTTTTAATGAGTTCTTACATTTGGAACTGGTCTTTTTAAAAGCAAAGTGTAGGAGAAATGGAAACAAAAGAAACTGCTTGTATTCTATATGAAAAGGAAGAGAGAACGAAAGAACTCCTTAAGCTGGCGACCGAAAGAAGTCGCAAGATTTTACCCACTTTGCGTCAGTCCGGTGATGTACGTTGGCAGTTCCGGTTCCTACATAACTTCTTCTGGCTATCTGGTTGCCAGGAAAGTTGAACAAAGTTGTACCCAGTTACCAGCGTCTTCTAGAATTACAATACATATTTATACTTACCAGCATCGCATTGCGACTGCATTTGTCATGTCAGAAAATAAATAAATCTTCCTATTATTTTGTAAATACAAACACCCTGCAGATCTTTAGAATCCGCAATTTCTGATCATGTTTTAACCCGTCCACTTTGGGTTTCATGTTATATATTTTGATTGTGGTAACAATAGATTTGCGACTGCTTCTTACTGCTGTGGAACTTGCTGTGTCTATTTTATTTAGTGTTCTGTCTGACGACAGGTCCATATGAACAGGATCCTTCCACCCTTTTCTCGGACTGGGACCTGTTCATATACGTTCTTGGCAGATGATCCAGAAGTGGTTTGCCATTGCCTTCTTCTGTGTGTGAATGGAGTAATTGTTGGGATGCCACGGAGAAACCGGGGAAGCCCCCGGAGGAAAACTCCGTGTTGCCTAGACCACGGCCTTGCCCAACACAAGTTATAAATTCGGGCACCGCCGGGAATCGAACCCGAGACCCCAGGATTACAAGGCCTGCGTTCTAACTGCTAGACCACCGTGGCTCTCTTGCTGTGTCTACGAGAATCAATTTATTCACATGCGTTTGATTCTAATTGTTATGAAACCTATTTGTGTTGAAACAGTAAATTTTTAGCGTCCACTAAATTTAGTTCGTCAGTACTTTTTGTAATGAAACAGTGCCTCAGCGGTGTCTAAACCGTTGTGAAATTTTTACGACACTGAAAAGAATCTATTTTGCAACAGTAGGCCTATTGATACAGTTTTGTGCAATAGTTTTGAAACAAAGTACCCATGTCTGTATATACAGTAATAATAACAAATTCTGAAAGTTATTCCATACTTTAATACATATAATATTCTCATGCGTGCATTTGAAGGTGATACATCCGCCTCGTCCCGCGAAGTAAACTTCCAAATTTTTAAAATTTAAAAATGTATAAATTTTCTAGATTTTAAAAATGTGTAAAAACATACAACTTTAAAACTTTCGAGTTTTTCGAGGTATCATAATTCAGAACTAAAACTGTCGTAATTTCCACATTTGAAATTCCAACATTTAAAATTAATTTTTAAAAGTCTATATAAATATAGACTTTCTTAGGAAAAACCAAAAAAACCTTACCTAACATAATACAGTCGAACTCATTTAAAACGAGCACGGTTATAACGAGATCCCGGCTATTGCGAGCAAACAGAGAAGAGATGGTTTGAAATGACTTATTTTTTGAGCAACAATTTACGGTCAAAGCGATCATGGTTGTTGAGACCTTAACGGGTAAAACGAACAAATCTTTGATCCATTATAACGAGCAGTGGCTGAAATGACGTACGAGGGACTAAGATCTATTATCGCTTTGCCGTTTATGACATTTTCCCCCTTATCTCTTTCCACAGCCCTGCCGATAGCAATTTCTAACCCTTTTAACGATATTTGGAGTCGATATTCATAGTATATTTGGTTCGATTTCTGTTCTCAGAATCACATTTAGTGCGATACACTACTCACGAAGAGCATAGCGGAAATTCCCGCAGACCCTGTTCCGCAGGGGTGTTGAGGGCCTGAGGGTGCTCTCAGATATGTAGTGATATAAATGGTTACCCATGGCGGGTGAGGGCAAAATAATTCCGCTATACCGCTGCCTCGAAAAAGAGGTTTTCAAAGATGAAAACGAGGAAAAAGAGGGTATTGAGTGTGTAGTTAATGTAGTGTCAAGCGCAGAGGAACAAGCTGCTTAAAAAATCATACTTTGTTTTATGAAACCAATGTCATCGATCCCAAATTTCGATTATATCTTAGTAAAATGAAAGACATTGCTCGCAAATTTCTTCTTAAAAGAAATTTGAAACAAACTACATTGGAAGAGTTCTTTAAAAATAAAAAATAAAAATAAAGCATTCCATAAACACTTTTTTAATATTGAATGTATTTTTTGTGAATTAAATACTTTGTGAATAAATATGTCGAATAAATTGTTAATCGTGTAATCGTAGGCTGTGTTTATTCATTGTTGTTTTATCCCTTTTCCATAAGTATATATCTCTGTGCGTGTATGTGATAAAAATTGTGAGTAATAGCAAAAGTAACAAATTACAATAACGGTTATAATGACCACTTTTCCTCGGTCTCTTGGATCTCGGTATAACCGAGTTTCACTGAATATCTTAACCTATTGTGTTCAAACTTGTTCTAATGTATGTAGGATTTGAGGTTTTCACGGCAGTGAGTCTGAAGATGGCTGTCTTCTGTGTTGTTGCGCCTTGTAGTCTGGTAGACGTTTACCGACGTTTCAGAGGCTCTTGCTGCCTCCTTCATCAGGGCTTAATTATGGATGCAGCAAGAACCTCTGAAACGTCGGTAAACTACAACCAGACTGCACGGCGGAGCAACCCAGAAGATAGCCATCTTTTTTCTAACGTAACCTGTCCCAACATCATACACAAACACTCGGCATATTCCCACTTGCATCAATACGAACGATGTTACCATGTAACCACGGTAAACCTTCAAAGAACACATAATAATGGTCGCCATGATAACCATTGTGAACAAAGAAGTTCACGCTAATGCCACCAGATCGCAGCACCTCAATATCGACCTCACAAATTTCCTCATCCGTCATTTCGTTATAATCACTCGCAGGATATTCAAAAGTGCAATTTTCAGGTCGTGCAAAGTGGCACAACTTCCACATCAAATTTCATCCAAATTGTTCCAGTGACTTTTGGGTTGAATCGACTGGACAGACAGACAGACACGACCAGCCCATAATGCGTTTACGATTTGCACTTCATGCAAAGAACGCATAAGAAGACTTGGGTTGGTTGGACCAGGGACACCAAACAGTGATGTAAATTTTTATATAGATTGTAAGGCGACATTAAAATCAAACTAATTTAATCACGTCGTACTTTAAGTTTTCCAAGGGTGACGAATGGTCTGCCAGAACAAAATTTCAACGGACCCATCTGTACGTCCCTCGCTTGTCGGGCACGAGTAATTTTATTTTCACAAAGCACAGGATTGTGTCGACTCATTCAAGTCACACAGACTCAGCGTTATGACACCAGCAGTTGACAGAGTGTCATCAAAGTTCCTTTCCTCTTCTCCTGCCCTTCACAATGTCAGAAGATGGATCTGTTCTCATTTCCCGGCAATAATTATGAATATAAATCTACGTCTCTCCCACCACCACAGAGGAGTTATTAGAGACCGCAGTAATTAATGTGATTTATGAGCTGAGGTTCCGGAGAATTTGGCGGCCGGGTGTAGAAGCAGCGTGTGACTCAGATGTCGAATTTATCCTATCAACAGGAGCTTCCATCTTAATCTAATTACACTGTTGTTCAAGTTTGATATATAGGAGCCATTACTCATAACTGATAACCGACATCCTATTTTCTACCTCCCCCCAACCCACCAAAGCTTCCATGAGAAATGTTAACGTTTTACCACGTTGCTTCATGGTTTTCATAACACACTCTTCAGTATTTCCGCCCATGATATATACGCCTATAGTGCTATAACGGATGTGACATACACGCACACACCGAGCTAGTTAGCTTACGTTGCATATCTCCGTCAACTGTAAAAGTCTGGATTTCGTGTCCCCCTCTTCACCAGTAACATAATATTTCCTTTTCAGTGAACTATTCTTTGCGAAAAATTAAAACGGATATCCCAATTTTATTCAAGGATCTGTCGTAACCATAAAATTACAACATCGTTCTATCTCCAAGAGAAATGCTGTAAGTTTTCCTGTCGTCATTAGCTAAGGATCACTAAGGCCTACATAATGGACGAAAAGAAAGGATTAATTATAATATTATGTTCGGTACTATATCTTGTCCTAGGTATATTTGGTAGGTTTTACAATTTTATGACGTTTCATAGGTGCCTGTCTTCAGGCGATTGGTTATCCTTGCCAATCCATGCAAAAACGATAAATGAAGTTTCTCAATTCAAAATTTAAAAAAATAACACACTGTTTGAACAAGTTTATTCAAAATATGTACATGATGAAAGAAAATTTTTCAAATTGAAAACCAGAATATTGAATGACAAATTTGACAATTCTGATGCCTGAAAAGCTGCATAGATGTTGGCTGAATATTTAAACTTTAGGGTTGCCCACCCAGGGAGTAGGCCATTTGGGTGCTGCACTCTGGTGACCAAATTCGGAACTATCGAAGTTTAAATCTGTTTGCAATGATTACACAGGTATTCTTTGTCTGCTGTGTGGCATCCCGGTGTGTTATGTTGATTGTTAACTTTTCCTTGTTCGTCACATTCACACCCACATTTGACAGTCCATTCTACAAAACATGTTTCGACCTAATATAGCCTTCATCACGATCAATTAGATGTTTTATGTCAATATTCTGTGGATCGTTTTTTGTTCTTCTGTTATCAATAAATAATTGTAAAGTTTTGTGTTAAAATGTATTAAATTAGTGAAAACGATTTTAAGTAAAAATGTGTTAAAATGTTAAAAATGCTCGGTGAGTCTCGCAGTGTCTTTGATATGAGCTACGTTTGTTGTGCGTATCGTAGAATGACGTCATTCCACAACGATACATATACCTTTATCATTATTTCTTGGCATCGGAAGGAGGGTAAATGATCCTGAGTCCTGTGACAAAAGCATGTAATTAAACATGAAGATGGCAGTATTGGGAGGAAACATGATGTTCTATTGAATAGACTGTGAACTGAGTGCGCGAAAGTGACAGACAAGGAAAAATCAAGTACTATTCTTATCTTGGCGACAATTGTTATGGAAAGTGGAGACTACCTTAAGGAAAAATTCAATTTTGATGTTTCCTGAACGTTGCTTACAAATAATAAACGGTAAATATTGTAGGGCAATTAATTATGAACATTATACAGAGAGCGTTTTACATTAATTTGTGCTGTACATACCAGATTTGACAAAATTAAACAAAAGTACGAAGATTGCTGTCTTCTGGGTTGTTGCGCCGTGTAGTCTGGTAGATGTCCACCAAAGTTTCAGAAGTCATGCTGCCTCCGACGGCGCAACAACTCAGGAGACGGTCATCTTCAGACTCACCGTCGTGAAAACCTCAAATCCTACAAGCAAATGCACGTTTGGTGGCATTTCCCCATTATGGTGGGTAATTCTACCATGTAACTGGGGTAATATTATCCCAACCATATACATATAAACAACGATTGTACTTCCCGCTAACTTGCAGATATAATTGTCCCAGTATACAGTATCTTTACAGAGGTCTACTATAATGTGGAGCTACAAAATGTTACCACAAGTTAAAAGTAACTTCGAACTGGAATTAAGTTAGTATAATAGTTGCTTTCGTTTCCCTTCGATTCACTGGGTGAATTTTCCAACTTTTGTTGCATGAAGCTTTCCATCCTTCTTGTTTATACATTCCTTCGCTACTTGCTTTCTATGGAGATAGCCTTCGTTGGTATAGTCAAGATTTCTGAGTCCTGTTTCGCCTTTCTGCTTTTAGTTGCACTTGATATGGTAATCTGCCAGGAAGGGACAAATTAAATATCTGTAATATGCATCTCTGAACGGGAGCTTTCTGCTACTTACTTTATATATCGATTCTGGGTCGATACTTGTTACTTTTTGTTTCTTCGCTTTATGTATTACTTCTCATCTAATTCAGCATCATGAATGACGCATGCTGGCTGTTGATTCAAGCCCGCAACTGGAGCAAAGTCATCTTCGCTGTAACTTCAAGGATTGGATGAATATATTCCCGTACGAGAGAACCCAGATACAGCTTTTTAATCATGGCTACTCTTGTGTACGCTTTATTGAAGCTACATGCACACTCGTATGGCGTTATATTTGGATGGGGGTGGCACTTCATGAAACAGTCTTATTCCCTGTTCAAGGCACATTTCACTGGGCCAAGGAAAGTTATGTATAGAAACTTCGACTATGCCATTTCTTTCATTAAATTCATAAAGGTCAATGGTTCTGTGGCTGCTACTGTGATGAACTAAGATGAGCAGAACGGGATCTTCTTTGTAAGTTTTGTGAAATGTTCGAGCCAAAATATGAACTCTATTTAACCATCCGTTTCTTCAGCAATTACACATATATTGGCCCCCCTTCAGGCCCTCCCATTTCCAGCAAGTCATTCTTATTCTCGAATATATGAACATGGGCGGTGTGTAGATACCAGACGCGTTCATGTCACAACAAATATTTTTTGTCTCTTCCGGCTTGTTGCAGATTCGACCTCTTTCTGTCGCGTTGGCCCAAGGATTTTGCCTGCCCTTTTTAACGGTGTAAATACCTGTTTCGTCCATGTTGCAAATTCTCGAGGATTCAAATTTGTATTTATCAACGACTTTCTAGATGTATCTGTAGAAAATGTGGACTTACTTTTTACTGAAGGCTGATTTCTGTACGGGAATCCATTCAGCGAGCCCATTTCTGCGAGTCATTCATTTTTATTGAAGTTGTTTTGGATTTAATTCCTTTCTGCTATTTCAAATGCCAGTAACAGGAGCCCAGTTTGAGTCGTACCAAAGTATAATTTAGCCACGAGCAAGACACGATCAGAAAGCGACTTTCAGCCTAAACGAGCACTGCATTTGATTTCAGTCTATCTCTCAGTGATGAATTGTGCTACGTTTTGTACATTGCGCCCTAGCTTTCTGTATAGTTATATTTCGAGAACATACTACATGAAGCAACGAATATTACTGTAGGCAAATGCATGGGGCAATGTCGTCAAACTGTCTGGTAGTGGGGCAGTGCCGATCCATGGAGTGGCACCATTAACCTGTTTTTTTTTTTTAATGCAGTGGATCTTGACTTACGTCATTGGCCGTGATGTCCTGCGACGTAGTGAACTACTTTTCCGTCGAGTGGCGTTGCCCAGGGTGCGCCCAATGGTGGCGAGTTCACATTGCCATAATGATGAAGATGAGAATGGAGTAGTTGTTGGGATGCCACCGAGAAAACGGGGAAGCCCCGGAGGAAAACTCCGTTATGTTTGTATGTGGTTATAATAAGATACTACTTAATTACGTTTGAACACAATACGTTAGAAGACTGTAAATCCTGAAGAATATTAATATTTTGAATGTTGAAATCTCATATGATGATATTGAGAATTTTTAATTCTTTTTATTTCAAAATTTCTAAACAATTTAAATGTTTATAGTCATGGGTGTCTTCGAATTTTGAAAAATTTGAAGTTTTAGAAATATTGATATTTTTTGATGTTTTAAACTTTCAATTTGGTGGAATTTTAAGTTTGGTAATATTGAGAATATAAAAATTGAAAATTATGAGTCTGAGGATGCCGTTAGGTTATTTCAAGCTAGGTTTTGTATAGACAAGTTAGGTTAGGTGAGCCAGGTTAAGTTTGATTCGGTTACGTTATGTTGGTTATGTCAGGCCCCGACTGGTTAGTTTAGTTTGTGTGACGTTAAAATGTTCTCTTGAAATGTTTATTTTTTAAAAATGTTTGAGTTATAATTTTGAATCTTCAAATTTCGAGCCTGGGAGTGGTCAATTTTTTATTTTTGGATTTAAAAATTGAAAAAAGGTAGTAACATTTTTGTAATTGTGTTTACAAAATTTTAAAAAAATATGTTATGGATGTTTTCAAATATTTGAGAATTTGCAACTTTCAGGAAGGTAAATTGCAAATAAATCTTCCATTTTGAAAGAATCTAAAAATTATTAAATTATGAGAACGTGGAGATGCTGTTAACTATGCAATTTTTAGAAAATTAAAATATGAGAATGGTGGAATTTATGCATTTTTTAAATTTTCATGAATTTGAAAATTTTAAATCTTTTGATATTCCTTAGATTGTGTTTTCAGTTCTTTATTTAGAGTTTGATAGCACCGTAAAATTTTAATTTAATTTGTCTTTCGGAACAGTTACAGGTACACACGTTCTCACTCGCCTGAAATTCGACTGTGTCTATCCCTATTTAGACGATTTCCTCATCTATAGTAAAAATTTCGACCAACTCCTCGATTATGTCTCGCAGGTTCTGTCCCGACTTCACAATGCACCTTTGACTGTTAAACCTCCGAACGTGGTTTTCGCGGCCCGGGAAATTTCGTTTCTAGGCTATTGTGTTTCGGCATTGAGGGTTTTCACCGATCCTGACCGCACCGAGACTATTAGAAATTTCCCTCCTACGAAGGATGGTAAGGTGTGGTTTATTTAAGCGGTATGCTGAACTTCTATCACAAGTTCATTCCCCATTTTGCTGATGCTTCTTCCCTGCTTGATGTGCTAAGGAAAAATGGGGTTCAGTTTGTGTGGAGTGGTGACTAAGAAGTCGCTTTCAGGAAACTGAACACGACAATTACCAACGTCCGCCTCTCCGTAAGCTGAATTCTCTAATCAGTTTTCGTACAAACCGACGAGAGCTGTGTAGCATTAAGAGCTGTTTTGTCTCGTGAGATTTAAGGCTCTGTTCTTACGCTCCGCGCGCCTGAACCTTCCAAGAACAAAAGGACGTATCAATCTGGCGGTGTTGTTTGGTACTGACAATCTTCGGCCACACCACGAGGATGCCGATGTTTACTGAAGACAGATACCAGGTTGTATCTTAGCTCCTTTCTCATCCTCGGCATTTGAGTGAAAACTGTCGTTTTGTGCAGAAGGGGGGGGGATCCCAAATTAACTCAGCTTATTGAGAAATCAGAAAAGAAGAACAATGTAGATATGTACCTATGACCACTTTAATTGTCGGGGTGTTACGTTGTCCACGAAATCTCCTGAGACAGTGGTCACCCGACGCGACGTCAACCTGGTAATTTATAAATTTGTTTTATTTTCCTGTGTTTGGTCCTAGGGTGTGCGATGGACGCCGCGACAGTTTTGGAAGGCTCTTTGTCCTTTGTGGTGTTGCTACGTATTACTACGCATTAAAATACTTGTTGTTATTATTGTATTCTATTTGAATTTAGAATATATGTGTTAATTAAGCTTCCTCCTTATTTTGTGCTGTACTTGGAAAAAAAAGGGGGGGTTGCACCGTCAAGTGACGTTCTGCCAGATTGGAATGTGGCAGAATGAAACAGAAAGGAGTTGTGGAGCAACATGCTTAGAACTAATTTAATTTAAAAATAAGTGAAGTTTATGACACATTGTTCTTTATATGTAAAAAGTAAAGTAAAGTTTGTCCCACTATACGCCATGTAGGCGCTTGGGGTGAGTGGATGTATAGCTCTTCTCTTTCTTGACCTCGGCACTAGATGGGGGTGAGTGGTCGGCATCACGCCCCGGCCGGCTTTACCCCCGGGAAAGGACCCCGGTACCCATTGTAGAGGAGGCTGGGTGGGCCCCAGAGCCGGTCTGGACGCAGAGGCTAGAGGAAAACTCCTCTGTCGTCGAGGATCGAACCCCGGTTGTCCAGCTCGTAGCTAGTCATTATACTGACTGAGCTATCCCAGCTCATGTTCTTTATATGTAGTGTTTCTTATAACCAGTAGAGTAAAAAATGTTCACTTAGTATCGGTGTTAAATTTCTAAAATTATTGTTCATTACATACACTTCCCTGCGAAACTAGCTAAAAAACGAGAAACCAAACTTTATACAAGTAATGAGATGTTAAACGTGATTATGGGCTTCTACACGCGAATTAACCACAAATGAACAGAGGCACTCAGCAAACGGAATCTGTGTAGTCGTGCAGAAGATCTCATCAGTTATCGAACTAATTGAACAAAACTGCGTGCTGCATGAAGCTAAAAGGCGAGTGTGTCTTACAAATTTTAAGTAACAGCGTCTATCTTGTGAACCTGACAGTCGGTTAGCTAATCAAGAAATTCCTGTCTTTTATAGAACCTAAAAATTCATTAACATATTGAAAAGAAGTTGTCTAGGATAAATTCAGTCCACATCCTCATTCCATATTTACTACAATAAAGCTGTCCTGCTACACCGTATGGTGGCGCTTGTTCTTCGCCTTAGACGTAGGCAGTCAGCGCTTTACACACGGAGAAAGTACTCCGGTTCTCATTGCATTGGAGGTTGAATGGGCCCTGGAGCCGGTTTGGGCGCAGACGCTATATTACTTCCAGATATAAGAGTGAAGTATTACGCTCATGGCCGCAGAGTTACAATATTTGCTAAACTCCCGCTGTATTCGTTTGACAGAGGCAAAATTATCCATTCTGTCGAGAAAAACAAATTAAACTTCAAGAAATCACCGTTAAAACACCGACACCTGTTAACTTTTCTTTGGATAGCAGAATATTGTACTCTAAATCACCACGTGCAACTGCGGTAGTGGCTGTTCCTTCTACCGCACACTATCCCGCCACATATAAATCAAAAACACATTATATTGGATAAAATGTAAACATTTAAATAAACTCTTTACACTAGTAATCTACTACATATTGCTTAAAGTATATTCTTACGAAACACAGTCGTACTGGAACTCTCGGTTTTGTAATTAAAAACATATCCATAGGGGGTGGGGGTGACAGAAATGAAAGTAAAAGCTCATAAGGACCTGTGATTCACACTTATGTCAGGATTGTTTACAGAAGAAAAGTCCTTTACCGCAAGCCGGAGATCGGACGACGATCGTCCAGTCCGTGTCAGCCATTATGCTGACTGAACTGCCCTGTTTTTCACTCACGCCTGATTTTTACCAAGTGCTATCTTCTCTTCAGATTTTTTGGCTAAATTTCTCCGTGCAATTTTAATGTCTGTCATGCGTGCTACATACTCCCGTCAGGTCCATCCTCTCTAATTAAATTATCTTAATAATATCTGTAAAAAACAAGAATTATAAAACTCATTTTACAATTTTATCTTACCTTCTGTTTCTTCCACAAAGGCCCAAAAATCCCAAAAATCGTCAGAAATTGCTGTACGAAATCCGCAGTGTGTGCTCGTACGGGAAATTACAGACCAAGTTTCACACAAACAAAAACGACAAGTAATATTATGGAGTCATTTTATTCTTTAAGGTTTTAGATAGCAGATGGAATGACAAAATATCCTGAACTGCATGAGAACAGACATTCTCTGAAATCAGTCTGATACTAATTTTGTTACTAACAACAAATGTTAAAACTACTTAGTTCTTTGCGCAATTTATGCTTTACGAACTAAATTTACCTCCAGAGATGCCAGCATTGAAAGGCGTCGAAAACAAGATTGCAGGAATATAAGATCTTGAAAAGAAATGGCACACATTAACTAGTTGGGCAAAGATTTAGTAGTATTCGTTGAATTTTTTGTCAGTCTAAATGCAGGCGTCGTTTCAGAAGGTTACGAATTCAAACGCTGTTGAGGGTACCCTCAGTCGTACATTTGTCTTAGACTTGTAAACTTTCATTAATGTGTTGCTGCTACATGCGGCTGCTGCTAACACTTACGTAATGGTGGTCTCCTCGCTACAGGCGCCTTACAGACAACATAAACTTAAGTACGAATAATTTTCAATGGCAAATGTCTGACCCTGTCATTAAAAATGTCGACATAACTCAAACGTCGACTTACAATACGATATTGACGTCACAGGCATCGGTTCGTACGTAAATCTGCGAACTGACATCCAGACAATGCACGATCACAAGGAAAGGATACTTTTATTATTATATAAGAATGATTAATGTGAGCAGTAAAAACATTATACATCATACATTGGAAGGTTGAATTGAAGCCATTCAGCGAGTCTGTAGCAAACACCATCTCCTTGACAGAGATTTGAAATATGAAGCCATTAAGAAAAGAGACAAAATCAGTCTTAAGTAGTGTGTACTGGTGCAGCTTCCAGCATCATTCTATCTTGCAGTAAAGTGACAACATGGAGGGCCGTCCGCCGAGTAAGACCTTGATTCATGAACACCAGGAGAGGAACAACAAACTTTGGTCCCAACTGTAGTATTTTTTGAAGGATAAAATTTATTACTTTTATATATTGATGTCATGCGCCTGCAAGGTACTACAAACAAGGGGTTCCTTTTCCCTACATTTGTAACTATTGCTTCCGAAACTGCGCGTCGTAAAATTCAAAAGAATATAAATTTCTTTTGTGTGCACGTTACTACAACCTATCACAAATAACTAAATTATAATTCATAGGTATTAAATAATAACACAATACAATAAATGGATAATATAAGTCATTTTACTGGGGTTATCCATAAGAAGGATAACAGCAGTTATATGAGACAGACTTATTGTTTAATTATATGTGAGGAGAGTAGTATTTGAGGTTTTCACAGCGGCGAGTATGAACATGAGTGTTTGAATCTGACAGTCAGAAGTTGTTTGCATATACAGGATGTCCCAGGAGGAAAGTTAATATTCTGGGAGGTCACAGTATCGGTCATTCTAAGCAAAAATGTGTATATGTACATGTGTCCTATTCCGAACGGTTTCCGAGATACAGCTATTTCATTGTACAGTTGTTTTAGATTTGGAGCCCAATATTGTCCTTCCCTATTGGATGTTATCGCCCGCATAAAGGAACGACAAGGTGCACTCAGACGAGCAACACGCCATGTCCTCACACGAGTTGCAAAGTGCATTGATGTTGACGGTGGAATTTTCGAAAATGTATTATACTAGGTAAACTGCACTAACTTTGTCAGTTGAACAATAAATACCGGTGTTAGAAACAGAACGTAATATCTCTTTCTCATCAACAATTTTGCAACTGTACAGTGAAATAGCTGTATCTCGGAAACTGTTCGAAATAGGACACATGTACATATACACTTTTTGACGTAAATACGTCTATATGGAAGGGTCATTCCGCAAAAAAGTGTTACGAAAAAGTGACAGAAAAATGTGTAAGATCCGTATCAACAAATCGACAACAATGTGTAAATATGGATCGACAACAATGGTCATCTCTTTACTCGGCATTGTTGTGTTACATTACTGCCGTCAACGATCCGCTTTCGTAACAGGATGGATAACATTGAAGATAACATTACATTACATTACTTTACTTTACTTTACTTTACATTACATTACAGAGACGTAAATATAATTTAAATACAGAGAAGTATTTACGTCAAATTCTCCGGAACCGTGGTTCCACTGTAACTTTTTGCTTAGAATGACCGATACTATGGCCTCCCAGAATATTGACTTTTCGTCCTGGAACATTCTGTATATCAGCAAAATAAAATAATGTTCTCTGATGCAGATTCACGTAGTAAAATAGCTATATGCCCTAATTTAAGAAAACATTTTTAATAAAAATTTTTGCTGGCCATTGAAATGTTAAGATATAAGCAACCCTCTGCAAAACTGATCAGAATTTTACTTAGATGACAAATGAATGGGGTTTATAGGTTTCGACGGTTTCATATTCCCTGATATTTCTTTTCAGAAAACGAAATTAACTACCATTAATAAAGGAAATTCAACGAAATATTACCAACACAGGAAATAGGACCAAGTCGCTGCTATACTTTTACTCTCACAAGATGTCAGCAGAAATTAGTACCAACTGGTTAAAACATTGGTCAAGTTGTGTTTAGTGAGACAGTCGCCAGCTGTCAGGCATTTCGTGTTGTGAAACGTTATTTAAGTGTCAGGAGAGCAAAGGAAATAAGGCACATCTCGCTTTGAGAACCTAAGTATCTCCATTAATCTTAAAGAACAGTAAATGCAATAATTAATTTGCTAAAGAATTAATCAAAATTGAAATTTCCCTCCTTTATGTAGCAGAACCGGATTTTATGCCATTCTTTGTTAGATCTCCTTTTGGCAGAGATATATGAAAACATACCAAGCGTATGTTACATTGCCAACCTTACCCTTGCCGAGTCATTGTCAAATGTACCAAAGCGATCAAATATGATGGACAAGACTGAACGAATTTATGTTGTTGACGGAAAAGAATGCAGATTAAATTTATTCTTTATGTAACAAATACTAGTCACTTAATTTTAAATTAAAAATACGTATCTTGTTTTTGTTAATTTCAGGACCAAAACGTAATATATATCATAATAATGTTTTAACATCTGATTTATATTAATTTTTTGAATTTACATGCTTTAAGAAGGAAGGTTTTGTTTAGGCATATTATCTGAACTACGCGGGTAATGTGACTAAAAGTGTACCTTTCAGAAAACTATTCGTTCTTGGCGCTCATGATAAAAGACAAATATCATATTTTAACGTAGCTAAATAATTCCTATTGTGGGTGCGTGTGTAATGTTTGTTTTAAAAAACTTTTAATGTGATGAAATAAATAGAGAAGCTTAGTTTGGCCATATTCTCTTGAAGGTCTATATTAGATGTACTCATTTCCTACTTTAACAATTAAGTATAACAATATAACATTACTAATACAACTCCATATATTTTATAGCCTTGTTTCCTCATTATACAGTAGTAATGTCGTTGTAACAAGCCATGCTGGTCACTGAACTTGCGTGCCAGGATTAGGAAAGGAAGTACTGCTACCAGCGGAAGCCAGAAAAAGAAGTGGAAATGTAACTTCTGGTCGTCATGTCATTGTTCATAGATCATACTGATACCAGAGTTATTACAAGGAAAACGAAACGAACCGGACAGACGGAAACACTTTAAGAGAAGAAAGGGGAATGAAACAAAACGAAGCAAGGAAATGGCGTTGCATTTTTCGTTTGTGAACTCTGGGTTCTGTAGTCTAAAAGGTTGTTATCAACGTTGCGGAGGAAAGTATCGCCTACATGTCCAGGTTCAAATTCAACACTGACGATGGAAGTTAAAATTTTCCAGTAACATTGATAACCACCAAAAATATTACATAGTGTCACAAGTTAGAATTCTACAGTCGATAAATTCACCGCCATAAGAATATAAATCCTTAGATCTTACTTACGTTTAATACTAGTTGCACAGTATTCTTTTAATTTTAAATACCTCAGTGCGGGATGACATAGTAATGTAATATAAGGCAATGATATGTGACGGCGTAATCCAATGTCGTTGTAACAGGGAAACACAAAATAGAAAGAGTTTGTTCCATAAACAGAGATATAAATTTTCCTTCGTCACTCAGCTGTATGACGAAACCGAAAATGTCGCTAGAGCGCCGAAGTTTGTACACATTTGTTGTTGCTGAGATATAACGGAACATGGAGCGTTAATCTCGCCTTTGCATATATTTGTATTCAGATATGAGGTTGCTTCACTCCATTAAAATAAATGGAGATGAACTTAATTACAAAACTCTCTTAACTGACTGATGGCTGTTTTTAAAGGTGTTTGAAAATTTCTCTCCATTTTAGATGTAAACCTTGCGTACTTAAATTTTTACAAAAATTTCCAGTCATTTCCAAAACGGACGATCGGCTAAAGTCTGAAAGGAATTCCAGGCATCTTAAAACACTAGCAAAACTTTAAACTCATTTATTTAAATCAAAATCGTCCTCTAGGTACAGTTATTTTCTGAAACACTTCACTACATTCTTCCGAAAGTCTCTGTTATTTTTGTCCCAAAAGTCGATGCCGACAGGTTTCCCATTACAAAAGACGAATTTCTGTACGTTTCTTTGCTTGTGGTTCTAAACTTGTTACAATGGTTTTACGTTCGAATTATCTCTTTACACTGTACGCATTTTTTACGTATGTTAATAACGAACAGAAGAGGGGTCTCGTGGTTTATTGTGATCTGTTGTTCTTTTTTAATATGTTTGTAACCATAATTAATATTCTACTTTTAAAAATATGCACATATTTTTCATACATTAATATATAACAAAAGTAAGTTATTTATTAAATGGTGTTCTGTATTGTACAGGTGTGTAGGATTCGTAGAAGACGTGCTGAAAGTATTCATTCTGCTTGTTTGCCGTGTTCGTCCCGTTAGAAACACGTATGCACATATGTACCCATATTGAAATATTACTTTTGCTGCATTTGAGTTTATGCTTCAAACCATGGCAGTCAACGCTCGTAGGCCTACTTACCTTTTGGCAAATATTATTAAAGTGATTAAATCAATGCGGGCCATGTGTTGTCTTATATTGTGAAATAAACAAATACAGCATATTTTTCAAGGTCTCTCTTCGCTCATATTTTCTTCCGTCATATTGGCATTTTTTATGATAGGAAATAAGTTACACAAATGTGGCATTAGATGCCATTAAGTTCTTATCAAGTTATGAAATGCTGTGTTCAGATTTTATTAGGCTGCACACAAGCGCAAGGAAATCTTATAGCCTAATCAAATTATATTTTATTTGAGACATTAAATAAGGAATCTAGCCTGAGACAAGTGTACTAGGCCGAACATCATATATTTGCGTTCAGAATTACGGTTAGTGTTTAATTAACGGTTATCAGCAACAGTTGATATGTAGCAGCATTAATTATGTGCGGAAGGTAGGTACGGTACCATGAAGTTACACCTTAACAGAGCGAAGTAACCGAGTCACGGGCTAGGATCGCTATCAAGAAATAAGTCTAATGTGACACTTTTTATCTGTTTGTAACCGTGTACTGCAAGCATGCCGTTCCTCAAACTCAGCAAACTGCGTTGTTGTTTTTTTATTTTTTTACGAGATGCCTTTAAACATGCAGACCTGTTCCTTGCAAAGCATGACCATAAACTTTAAGAGCAAGTCTACAAATTATCAGATTAAAGTGCTCTTTCCTTCTTCTTCCGTGCTTTGTCGCATCTACTAGGGACTTGTCACTCTAATTGCCCCCGACTACTAAAGCACGAAGCTCTCTTCCATGCATTACACTTAAATTAAGAAAAATATGTTTACTTGACGACCCTGCTGCTTCTAGGTTTGCCACTTACTTTGCACGAAGTTAGACCGTGCTAGTTTGTTCAACGCTGCACTGCTGAAGTTGTTCTTGTTTGCATTCGATTTGCTCTCCGTCCTTCTTCCCTTTTCCTCTTGTTATGCATGCCACCAATTAAAATGTGTATATTTAATTATAAACAAATTGTGTCATTAAATATGAAACATGACATCTTACGTAAACTATGCAGTCGCAATTTACATAATATATTCTTCTTTTTATTATAATTTGTAGTGTTGATAGTTAATTTCTAATTTAAGTGGTGAGTTAGCTTATTTGTTTTGAAGCAAGATATTTTATTTTAATTGGTTTCTTTTCTTCCTATACCTTTCCGTAGCAATTTAATATAAGTATGTAAGGATCAAGATACATTTAAATCATGAATTTATGTATATTTATTTTTTAGAATATTTGTGCCTGCGCAGCTGTGAGCGGTAGTTATGAATTAAGACTGTAATGAAGATGACCAGTACAGATAGGTTAATACGCTTCGTAGCATGTACGAACGGCTATGGTTAAACAGCGGCTCGTATAGTTTCTTTCGAACCGATGCTAATCGTCCCTGAGACTAATGTATCGAAATACGAAAATGCGAAAATGCGAAAGCAGCTGTCGCACGGTAATAATTTACTTGTTCATGCTTATCTCGGTTTAGAATACTTAAACATGTTAGAAAATACTGCATTTTGTGTCAGTATGAGCGTAAAGTTTTACTCATTTTTATATGTATTCAATAATTTTATCGCAAATGAAATATTTAATATTACTGTATAGAAGCAAATTGTAAATCGATGTTAGTAATTATTAACAGCAACAAGTAAACTGTTTTTAGTCTTCCTCAAAATTGTTTACGTCAGGTCAAAAACAAAAGTTGATTTAAATGAAAAGAAATGTTTTTGTAAACCAATAGACGCATATGCTCTTTTGTGTAAACTTTCCTTGTTAAATGGGCTGATTGGTTAAATCGGAAAAAAATTACTAATTTATTTTTTAGACGTACACACTCAACCAATGTAATGATTTAAGTTTTGCGTTTTTTCTTTAGTCTTTCGGCTATACGAGGGGGCTACGTCTGCTTTCTTGCAGTTTCACTGCACAGAACTTGAGTATTCTCTCATAAGATGATAAGTAACTGTGTTGGTTAAATAACCAATGATCCCATTCAAACATTCTGTTTGAAATTTTTATTAACAGTTTGCCATCTTAAAAGCCCATTCTAGATGTTATTGTGATATTCAGAATTAATCACGCCAAATTATTGATATTGATTTTCGAGCTCGGCTTTCCAATATTTTCGTTACGAAATCCGCAAATTGGGACTTAAGTCGATTTAGAAAAGACTGTTTTATAAAGTTTTTCCATTCTCTCCATAAGGAAACTATTAAATCATACCGTTGTTATTCAACTTGCGAACCTACCGATGTGAAACAGTGGTGAAATAGGATCGCTTTAATCCTTTCAAGACTTGTTGGAAACTTCTTGTACCACCAGCTTTATCAGCAAGTAACTCTGCATTTTGTAGTTATGGGTTTTGTATGCTTCTCACTGTAAACAGGGATTATTTCCTTAACCAGTGTTAACCAGTTGATCTTTGTAATGGAGAAGTTGTTTTCCTTCAGGTACATGCTAAATTATTCAATGTTACTTAGATGAGCCGCAGTAAGAGACCCTGTTCAACTTCTTTGTTCCGCAATTTGCATTTCAAACGCCTTCATTAATCGAACCTTTTCCAAGAGGCTGAACGGGCACTGACAGGAGACCTTCGTAGCAGCAAATCTAAATGCATGTTCCCTCCTTCCCCTTAAAACTAGTGCCTACTGCAACTCTAACACTTCATCTTCTCTCTCTCCCACCCTCATTCCTTCTACGTCAAAGGTTGAAACATGGATTTGTTTACACAGGAAGTACATAATCAGCAGGAAAGAATCATATCTGTTATCTGCATAATGCTTGATGAACTGTTCTGTACAATATTCTGGAAAATTATGGATACAACAGAAAAATTGACCGCGGTACAATAACACTGAAGCGCTATCTTCCTCCCTGAGGATATTAAAGTTTGTAGTCGCATGGCAAGTCTGCTGCCCTCTCGTACCAGTGCTCCGAGACTCTGCACCGGCTGCAGCAGATTGATCGGCAATGCAGCTACAGTAATACGACCTTATGATGAATCGAGTTGTAGCTGTCTGATTCAATTGTTTCACTGTTTATCTCAGTTTACTTCAGCAGTTTCACAGAAATGAAAGACAGCTGTAGGCCTAGAATAGACTGACCACAAATATAATTATTTGTGTGACCTTAAAGTTATTCGTTTAAGTTAGTTTGGGCTTATAGTGTGAACTGTACGTATTCACATAATTAATTGGAGTGGTGATAAATTAAGCACTGGTGTCAGCTTATTATTAATATCCCGGATATGTCTCTCCGTCCATAACATAACATGTTATCTGTATTTATATAATTTATGTTATTTACCAAAACAGTTACCCCAGAAAGATGAAAAGAGGGCTAAAAACAGGCTTCCTTTACCTTTCAGACAATTTCGTAATAAAAAATATTTACTGAGCATAGTCGAGATATTAGTAATTATTCTTTCTTGATTGCATTTATTTCTATTGTTTAATACGGTGAGAATTTTATGCACTTCTCACACCGCTCTGACACGGCAGTGTGTTCAGTGTCGAGTATAACACGTCACATTTTCATATTGATTTTGGTATGAATAATATTATGTATTACAGAAAATATAGTCTATAATTTACATCGATTGTTCACCCGTGCAACATTCTGTAAAAACAGTTTAGCTTCTGTAGATAAGCAGTACTAATTTTCAGGAAATTTAAACTGCATTAACAAAATCACGTACGTCACTATAGCAACAGCAATCTGTAAGCAGAACAAAATAGAATTATATGTATGAACGATAGACAGAATTAGGATGACCTTTGAGGAATAGGTCTCAATATATTTATGCCATAATTCTATTTGGAAAAAGGCGGAATTGCCTCAACTGTAAAAGGAGTCTAATATTGTACCAATTTACAAAAAGAGCGATAAATCTGTAGTAATTACCGAGGCATATGACTGTTATAAACTTCATATAAAATTTTATCCAACATCCTTCTTCCATACGTGGATGAAATTATTGGGGATCATCAGTGAGGGTTTAGACTTAACAGGCATGAGTTATTAGCATATTATTGACTGTTGTATGGGAAATCTAGACATAGATCGGAGATACTATTTTGAATAAAGATGTAACGGTGTGGACTCATTAATAAAAAAATATTTGATATAGCAACATATTTAACACACGGAAATGTATTCTACACGAAATTATTTATATTTTTCCACCTAATTCCCATGTATAGAGGTTAAGGAGACCATATACAAAACGTCATAAAAATTTAACCTACTAAAGCTACTTCTAAAAACTCACCGAACGAAGGAATGGAATATTGAGTGTAAAGAAGCCACAAACGTTGAATGAAATATTTCTGCTCGATAGATGGCTGATAAATATTAAGATCTGTAATAGAGATAAAATTTAACCGTGTTTTGAGGTTCATTCTGTCAACAAAAATATTTGAGGTTTGTATCGTACAGAGAATCTGTAGGCCTATACCAGAGAACTATCTGATAATTGTTTTTCATGGAGGAGGAACTCGTTTACAAATCTAAAATTAATTTAAACTTCAATACCTGATAAGCGAAATTAGCAAAAGCAAATTACACTATAATTTTAATAAATTTCTATCACTCTACGCTCTACAATCTGAGCTACTAACAGTGTCGTCTATTGCCACAAATAAATAAATTTATTTGTTGAAAATGCGTTAGAAATATAAGTCTGAATAAAATTATTAATTATAAGGATATGAAGAATCGTATAATTACCTCTTGCTTAGAAGCATCGTCCAGGTATCGATTGTTTAAACGTTCTACGAGCATTCGTGACTTTTTAGCCTGAAAGGAAAAGTCTCTGTTACTTAAACAGAACTAGTGATTCATGAAGAGCCCTGTTAATATAAGTAATTACACTGATTGATATTAAAAACGTAAAACAATTTGATGTGGTTAGGAAAATTTGTTGTATCTAGCCTTAGCAATCTCATGACTTTATGTCCATTCTCTTGAATCCGTATATTTTTATATTGGTGGTTTCAAGTGAAATGAAGCAGAAGAAATGTTGAGTTTCATTTTGTGATTTAAACTCATTGTTTATGTGTAAAATTACAGGTCTATCTATCTTTCCGTCTGTCTACCTGGAAGTTACTAATCACAAAGCCATCTATGTTTACTGCTCCTTCATCTATAGGCAACCGTACGATCCATCTGATTCGTAAAAGTCTGTTTAACATGCGGCGCCAAGTCTGCAAATTATTTTATTGCCGTTTATTAAAAAACTCTGGCCAAGATTGGGTTTGAAATCCGTAACATTTGTTATTTGTAACATCACATTTTCGTCCTCTGCTTCTCAAACAATAATATCATCAGAAATAATGTTAGAGTGTATAAAACTTCTTCTCTTCCTTGATTTAAGCTACATTAACGGATCATGCAGGGCTAATGAATTTAAATTTCTTGCTTAATATTAATTAAAATGTAAAATGTAAAACCAGCGCTAACATATGTTATATATTTCCAAGTGTTCCTGCAATTACCACGGTTTCATTATTTTTTTTTTGTATTTGATTTTTACTAAAGAGTTTTTTAAAACATTATTCCGACAAATGGATTTGACGTGGTGGTATTAACCATGTTTATCAAGGTTATCTAACTTAACCCATTCGGAATTCACTGTCATTTGGGTGTCTGCGACGCCAAATATAATTTAGACGCTGTACGTGTAATGCAGCATTAGTCAATGGTGTGTTTAGCAGAATATGAACAAAACTAGGCTACCGCTGGAAAAAATTGCCTTGATACAAAAACAGTAGGGAGCATACATAGAAAATCTGTTGAAAACTTTAGAATATACTACATCATTTGTTCATATTTCATTATACATTCAGACTCGAGTATGCTTTAAATTATCAAAAAATGTTGTGTGACAAATAGCTGGTATAGTAGACTAAAAATTTTAAAGAAATCAATTTTTTTATTCACGGCGCTGAAATAATTTTTGCTCATGAACCAACAAAGGCTAGCTGACATCAGTCCTCCACTAACCTGGGCCACAGTAACTGAAGGGATGACAGCAATGAGAATCAAACGGCAGCCATAAGCGACAGACCAAATGACGCCCGTTATTCTAAGAAGACTATCGGGTCCACGGAAAGTTATTACTAGGTAGACGCCGAATACTGAGTTTGCGAAACAGTACGCTATCACGACAAACAATGGTAGCTCGTAGCATGAGGCAACCATGTCGACGAGGTCACAAAGTCGGCGATGCCAGCGACAAAGGCGACCGAGAGTGTCTGCTACTTCATCCTTAGTCATGGAAATTACTCTGGGATTTGCTACCGTTACCCTTCCCCAAAGTGGATGAGCTCTCGATGCCAGAGATTCAGGCAGGTGGTTCGGTGGACCTGTTCAAGGAACAATAAACCGTGCGTTAAAGTTTCTCTCTTTAGTTTATCAGCCTTCTAGGTATTATTAAAATAAAAACCTTTTGGAAGCTGGTTATACTTCTGTCTTCTGGTAAAGGGAAGAATGAAGCATAATTTTCTGTGTCCAATGGTCGTGCCAGTCTCAAATCAGGTCGACTAGCAGCGGCCTAATAGATCAGACTTTTGTCCCAGTTTCACTTAAGGGCGGAATTAGAGCCAGCTTCCGAAAAGTTGTGCGTTCATAATACCTAGATTATGGGTTAAGTCCAAGAAAATAATTAAAATGTGTCTTACGAACGTCAAAAACCTTGAAACTTCGATAACAATAACATTAATTAACCATTTCTTCTTTCGACGTAGCCAGTTAGAACAGCAAGTGATTAAGTATCTGGAGTAATTGATTCGAACGTCATCGGCGAAATGGCCGTGATGAATAAGTTAATTCATACTTCCTTAACAATTCATGTCTATAAAGGAACACTTCCTGCAATGCAGATCGTGACGATTTGCTTTTACATCTACGTTTGTTTCTTAATTCTATTACAACCACGGACTAAACACCACGTAACTTAAATAATCGATGTTGTACCTTAAAGCAATCGAATAACTATGCCTCCATCTTCAGGGCTGATTACGGAACCAGTATGTTTGTTTGAAGCTGTGATATGTACGAGTATGTACATGTTCACGCGGAGTAGCGACTCAGAAGAAGAACATCGTCGTCATGTTATATAATATTATATCGTATAAAATATGTACGTCAACATTATATTATATGCATTACTCTCAGAGTGGCCGCAGTGTTACTGCAGTGAAATTCGAAATTGTTTACATTTAATATCAATATTTGTTGCCCGAAAGCTTATAAAAAAATTATTGCCCCTGAACCCAACGTCATCATGAAGCGAGCATAGATAGGACAAGAGGTGTGCACCGGGAGTCGTAAGTTCGGGGTCGAGTTGAGAGCGTCGTACCGAATGGAGTAAGCTGCTTTCGGTTAGTACAGTTATGTTTAGTTCAAATCAGTTCAGTTTAGTCCCGTCTGTTTCGATCTAATTCAGTACCGTTCGATCTAGTTCGGTCCGGTTTGGGTTTTTTTTCGGTACAGTTCCATTTTTTCCCGTTTCGACCCGCTTAGTTTAATTATTTCTGTTGGGTTTTGTTTCGTTTAAGCCAGTTTAGTTTTATTTCATTTAAGTTAATCTCAATTTGGTTTTCATTTGTTCACATTAGCTCAGTGTATGTCAGTTTAGTTCATTTCAATTCTGTTTATTGTCGCGTTTAGACCAGTTATGTTCCGATTAGAAAGATACACCGTCCTTCGTTTAGTTGTGGGTAGTTCGTGTTCATCTAGTTCAGATCCGTTTAGTTCGGCTTAGTTTGATGTAGCTCGGTTTAGTTCTCTTTAGTTCAGTATTTTTCAATGTAGGCCAATTTAATTTAGATTAATCTAACTTGGTTCTGTTTAGTTCCATTTAGTTACGTTGAGTTCTGTTTAGCTCCGTTTAACTCCATAGAGTTCCTTTTAATTCAGTTCAGTTCAGGTGACGTTAGGTAAATTTAGGTTAATATAAGTAAGATTGGATTGGGTTGTTTTAGGTTAGATTAGGATGGGTCAGATCAGATCATGTGGGGTTGGATTGCGTTGCATTAAATTAGGCCAGTTTGAGTTAGTTTGAGTCAGGTTAGGTTTGATTACGTTGGGTTCAGTTTGTGTGATTTTGATTTTGCTGTGTTGGTCAGTGTTAGGTTGTATTACGTTACGTTGTTTTATCCATTGTTGGTTATCCTGCTTTACGTTGTTATTTTGTTTCTGGTAAATTAATTTAGAATATGTTAATTTGTGTATATTGAAATGCTTGGTGTTAGGGTCCCCTTTCTTTCGGGCTTAGGAAATTGGAGATTCCACCTTCACCGAGGCTACAGCTCAATATAGTTTTTCGAGGTTGTGTCCTTTGTTTCGGTAATTTTCTCTCCGAGACAAACAACTTTGTTATTTGGTGTCGTTCTTCTACCATTATTTTTCGGGACTTAAGGTTTATTCCAAGTTTATGCCACGGTGAGTCCAAATACGTTTTCGATGTAGAATTGTACATACTTACATAAACATACAACCACAATTTCGGTTTTATGTAAGGTAAGTGGCCGTTTTAATAAAACTTTTCCTTCGCTGTGTTGCTTTTCTAAATTGCAATTAAACTCTTCGATGGCTGGGTTACTCAACTCTTATTGCCATATGGAGCCTTTTGCGATGAGTCGTTAAACCAGTGGTCCAGTTTCGTCTTCCTTGTGTCCATCTGCAGTTTTGTCAAATTGTCGTTCAGAACAGAAAAACGCTGGCGTAAGAAGAAGCAGAAGTTGATGAACTGTGCCTCACCTGCGGCATTTCCTAACTTCATCAGATCCTGGAAAAAAAGTTAGCTGAATATTACATATGAGGTTTTCATAAGTTCTTCGGTTTTCGCTTATGGAAACATGTTTAAAATGAATCCATGATCGGTCAGTGGCTCTTATCCGTCCGTATATTTTAACACCCAATGTAATCAGTAGTTTTTAATGAATTTTGGTATGTGGGAATCTAGAACAAAGTTTATTGAGAACAATTCAGTTTTGTCCTTACTTGTATCGATACAGTTAATCTGTACCGTCCAATATTAACACAGTACATATCACAAAATATATATATATATATATATATATATATATATATATATATATATATAAGAAGAGCATTGCAGTAATCCAGACAATGTAGTAGAATAAAAAATGTCAGTGTCACCTTTCTGGGGGGAAAATTATAGTGTTTCTGTTTATCGTTTGTCAAGATACCATGCAAGTAGTAGTGGAATATATGGTCACATGGATAATTTTCACAAAAATTTTACCTGTTACGTTTTATTGTCTCATTTTAGACACATGTAATGCTTTTGTAACTTTCATGGTCGTCATGTTGGTACTTATATTATACGGAATTATAAAATACGAATATTTGTAGACCTCCAATGCCAAAAATTGCAGACCAAATCTTTTGAAATCTGTTCAAGATAGATACATAGATATGAAGATAGATCCACGCAAACATGGAAACCCAAGAATCTTTTTTTAAAGTAAGGAGAGCAGGCAAAAACTCAAACTTTGTCCTGTGATATTATTTTTCAGTGCTAGTAGAAAAGGGCACTTACCCCAAACATGGATGGAAGTATAATTTCCATTGGAACGCCCACACTGATAGCTGAATAGGAAGCAGCGAAAGTCCCTGTGAGTGTGTACGAACAACATGCGATAACACTGAAGACACTGAACATTCTTCCATATCTGCTGAGGCAGCGTCGTTCTGCTGAGTCTGTTGGAAAGAAAACTATTCCTAATAAGAATGGACACTACTCAGCCAAGCGCATTTTAGTTATAACGTCGATGGATTTGCGAGACCCATGTTTGTTTGTGGTATTTTGTGTGCACTACAACTCCACGTGCTTTTATGTGATGTGCGCCACTAACACTGATGTTAAACATTGCCAAATCACTCATCATTCGCTTACATATTTCAGAGACAGTGGATTATACCTCTGAATCCTAAGATAAAGAGAGTTTACACGAACATGAGGGGTTTTTTCGCCGCAGCGGTAAAACTACCGCAACCGCATATTCTTGTTGCCTGTTCACACGGACGGTGAAATAAACGCAAATGTTTGCGTTTTCTTTTCAGTTGGGAGCTGGAATTTATGGAGACAGTTGACGTGGGCTCTAGGCTGATAAGTAAAGGCATGGATTTTGTTGAGACTGTCGCTGTGTGCACTTTTTGCTAAGAGCAAGGGCAAAGCGTGGAAATAAATTTTGGTTCCCTCCACTTGTAAGTCAAAGGTTGTTAAAAGCCCAAATTCACAATTTATATGAAGACGTGCGCACGTATCCAAAGAAATTATTCAGATACTTTTTTTGTCAAGTTGGCTCGAGTTCGGCAGTAGAGCTTCACAGACTTCTAGCCAGAGTTTCTCTTTAGTTTTTGTCACTGTACTCCGATATAGACGAACTGTACAGTGCGGCTTTTTCACCTATTCAGTTACACCAAGGTCGGGCAAATAATGGTCGCCGTGAGGCTGTTTCGCCGCTCGTGCGCGCAAACAGGTTGGGTTCTTCGTTTTCCATTGTGACCGCCTGCCCGCTGTGCGGACACAGCACCGCATCGAAAATGAAATATGTTACGGCAGAAAAACCGCAGCGGTCCAAACCGCTCATCGCCCTGATGACGGAGGCAGTACGACCTCTGAAACGTTGGTGGAAATCTACCAGACTACATGGCGCAACAACCCGGAAGACAGCAATCTTCAACCTGTTTTCAGATTTCAATGCCTTTACAAAGAAATGTTATAAATTTTTCACTTTTAATGCGCCTTGCAAACATAATGATGCAATACAATGAGTGAGTTTTCAATAGAAAAAAGTTCATTACCGCCAACATTTACCTTAGTTTTCAATTAACACTGAAAGAAAGTCGTAGAATTTCGCGGTTATCAGCAGCCGTTGTTACAGAAAGTGATTAAAACATTTGAAATCTCACAGAAAATATGGATATTTGATTTTTATCACTCTGGTACATTAAGCTTTATTTTCTCATAGCCACTCTCAAAATTCGGGTAGCAATATTGGTATATTAGTTGTAAATACCTCTGTCGGCGCGTTCTTGTTGTAACCTCATAACGACTTGATATTACCCTCTGATACATGCGAAACCACAGAGAAAAGCTCTTTCTAGTTCATCTGAAATTCTGTATTATAATAACCTACTTCTAATTTCGTTGCTATGCCATAAGCTAATAAACACCCCATGCAAATAACCACCACGAAGTGATTCCCACAATGAAAGAAATCTGCTGTCAGGCGGCAGACGCTAGAAATATAGAGGATTTGACTTACCAAGTAACATGTGGCCATCTTCATCAGCGTTCTCATCCAGGTCCTGAAGTTGTCGGAATATTTCCGGTATTTTTCGTGCTCCCACAACTCCGATTATGAGAGCAAGAAGGGTGCAGGTAAAATCAAGAAGTTCGTTCATGGAGCCAATCAAATGTTCTCTCCCGCCAGGAAAAGGGGGCGGATGAGAATTGCTCCAATTGCTGAAGTTCTCAAAAGTCGAATTACTATGATCACTATCTCTTTCGACTCTCGGTGGAGGTGACCGTCGCGTGATGAAAATAAAATACCTAATTGTGATAAGGAGTGCAATCCAAAGACCGGAGTATATTGCACCTTTCCAGGACCATTCGAATTCCATCGAGTTCATTTTCCTGTTGCGTGCCTCAGTGACCTTTGCTGAACTTCTTATTTTGTAAGACAACGGCATAACACCCAATGCTTTTGAAAATAAATATGCAGGTCTGAATGACTTGTGAATTATGTTTTTGTATTCCGAATCTTCATTTATTTTCATGATAGGATATTCTCTTTTCAAATCTACTTTCATTTGGTTAGAAGTGAAAACTAAATTTTTAAACATCTTCCCGTAAAAGTCTTATCTCGGCGACTTCTGTTATAAGAATGACAGAATCGTAGCTTAACACAGAGACAACAAACTTCCTGTGTCAATAACATATAACTACGAACCGTAACAGTGTGATAACATAGGTTGAAAACAGAAATAAATAATCTTCTTCCTTTGTTATTATTATTATTGATATTTAGTACAGTCAATCAGGCATAATGCGCCTTCATCTTCGCAATTACTGAACCAAAAAAGTTCTGGAAAATTAAATAGGCTGCTACCGCATCGATTTCTATTTTTCAGCCATTTAATATCCGACAAGTAAAAACAACGATCAATGGGTTAGTCATTTCACACAAAATGCTGTCCGCTTGTACCGTCCTCAGGGGTGGAAATTATCAAAGTCTAAGGAGTTAAAAATGTGAAAGTTATTTCGCATTGCAGTGATTATGAATTATTTTGTTTCCGCTGTCAACTTGGTAAAGGATGATAGTGGCAATTTGCTTGCAGATCCAATAAAAATTGTGAATAGGTGGAAAAATTTCTTTAGCGAGCTCTTAAATGTTCATGATACTGGTGATATTAGACAGATTAAAATGCATACAGCTGAACTGTTGGTGCCAGAACCTAGCTTAGATGAAGTGGAACTAGCCATTGGGAAGTTGAAAAGTTATAAATCTACAGGAATTGATCAGATTCCGGCCGAATTAATTAAAGCAGGTGGCAAAGGGTTGCATATGAGGATCCATAAGCTTATTCAGTTAATTTGGGATAAGGAACAGATGCCACAACAATGGAAGGAATCCATAATTATTCCTATTCATAAGAAGGGGGACAAGACTGAGTGTGGTAATTACCGAGGAATATCGCTGCTATCAACCTCATACAAAATTCTATCCAACATTCTTTTGGCAAGATTAACCCCATATGCGAATGAAATTATTGGGGATCATCAGTGTGGGTTCAGACGAAACAGATCAACGATTGATCGGATCTTTTGCATTCGTCAGATACTAGAGAAAAAATGGGAGTTCGGTGGGACCGTACATCAGTTATTTATAGATTTCAAAAAAGCCTATGACTCTGTGAAGAGAGAAGTGCTATATAATATTCTTATTGAATTTGGTATACCAAAGAAGCTAGTGGGTCTAATACAAATGTGCTTAAATGAAACCTGTAGCAAAATTCGAGTAGGTAAATATGTTTCTGAGACATTCCTCATCAAGAACGGTCTAAAACAAGGAGATGCTTTGTCTCCCTTGCTCTTTAACTTTGCGCTAGAATACGCCATCAGGAAGGTCCAAGGTAGGCAGGAGGGTTTGCAATTGAATGGGACACATCAGCTATTGGCATATGCTGATGATGTTAATTTATTGGGGGACGATATGAATACAATAAAGAGGAAAGCAGAAGTTTTACTAGAGGCTGGTAGACAAGTGGGGCTGGAAGTAAATTCAGAAAAAACTAAGTACATGTTAGTATCTCGTCATCAGAAGACAGGTGGGCAAAATTATCTTAGGGTGGCTAATAAATCCTTTGAAAGGGTTACAAAGTTCAAATATTTGGGAACAACAATAACAAATCAAAATGATACTTGTGAGGAAGTTAGGAGGAGACTAAATTCCGGAAATGCTTGCTACTTCTCAGTCCAAAATATTTTGTCTTCCCGTCTGATTTCTAAGAACCTGAAAATTAAAGTATACAAAACAATAATCTTGCCTGTTGTTTTGTATGGGTGCGAAACATGGTCTCTCACTCAGAGGGAGGAACACAGATTGCAGGTGTTTGAGAATCGGGTGTTGAGGAGGATATTTGGGCCTAAGAGGGAAGACGATGGGGCGTGGAGAAAACTGCACAATGACGAGCTTAAAAATCTGTACTGCTCCCCCAGTATTGTGAGGGTGATTAAGTCGAGAAGAGTGAGATGTGCGGGACATGTAGCGCGCATGGATGGGACAAGAGGTGTGCACCGGGTACTGGTTGGGAAACCTGAAGGGAAGAGTCCTCTGGGAAGACCTAGACGTAGATGGGAGGATAATCTCAGGCGGGATCTATGGCAGATAGGAGTTGAAGGAAACTGGATTTTGTTGGCCCAGGACAGGGTCCGGTGGAGGGCTTTGGTTAATTCGGTGATGAACCTTCGGGTTCGGTAAGCCATCTAGTTAGTTGGTTAGTCAAATCTATAGAAGCAAAATGCATGATTTGTGATGTAAATTATCTAAACTATTTTGCAGATCATATTCTTCACTCTCTTTCTTTAATTCTTCTTATTCTTCTTCACATTTTTATGCAATATAACAGCATATCCTGTTTCTAGTTCGCTTTCAGGTACTGAAGTGTTAGTTGTAGCTAGAACTATGAACTATGGGTAGCGTAATCCGGTCAGGAAAGCTAGCAATGGCTGGGGGTTCGTCGTGCTGACCACACGTCACTCTGTATCAGGTTGGATGATCGTTCACCTCTGCTTAGGCATGTGAACGTGAGACCAGCAGTCAAGCTAGTCGGCTTTGGCTCTCAGAGGGCTGTTACGCCATGGATTATTATTATTATGTTTTCATACCAACTTTCTTAAATCTTAGTTGCAGTGATTCATTATTTACTGCTATCAAACTGGATAACTGTTTTCGCGGTGTTGCTCTCTAAAAACGCAGATTTCCAAGAGTTGCGTATTTATCGAAGATATATTTCTATTCTCTCAATGTCAAAAACAATGATAAAATTGTAGGTATAATGTTTTTGTCATGCTTGCGTTATTAAAATACGAAATTTAGAAATACAAAGACCTGAAGAAAGCGATGTTTGTAGAAATTTCCATACACATTCCTAAATTACTTCAGCTGGAAGATGGGCTAAGGAAGAGTATAGGAGGGGAGAATTCAACGAAGAAGCCCATTTACACATTATTCGAGAGTGAATGTGTTAATGCCTGATAATTCAGCCGAAGGTAAAAGAAAGGACAAAAATTGGGGAGTTCTGCGAGAAAACATGTTTCCGGAAACCCGATATTAAGTATGTTTTGTCACCCCTGTTGTCTAATATTGTATTCACACGCATTAGTGAAGCATGTAAAATATAAAATAGTTGTATGCCGGTACTAATGTGATAAGATGGGAGAATAAAAACGATAATTTTCCTTCACCTAATTTCAGCAGACTGAAACAACGCCACACCGAGTACTCAGTTCCCAAGTGTGCATTGTTTCGTGACGGTATCGAATCAGATAAGATAGTCAGTATTGCAACTGTATATTAACTTGAACGTTGTGTTAAAAGTGATGTAAAATGTTATATACGCTAGTGTTTTAAGTCGTTAGATACGCTGTCTTTTCTTGCGTAAAATAATTTAGTAAATTAAATAATGTAGCTGTCCCACTATACGCCATGTAGGCGCTTGGGGGAGAGGTAATATAGCTCCTACTCTTTCTTAACCTCGGCATTAGATGGGGGTTAGTGATTAGCGTCACGACCCGGACGAGCTTTACCCCCGGGAAAGGACCCCGGTACCCATTGTAGAGGAGGCTGGGTGGGCCCCAGAGCCGGTCTGGACGCAGAGGCTAGAGGAAAAATTCTCTGCCCCGTCGGAGATCGAACCCCGGTCGTCCAATCAATACACTGACTGAGTTACCCCAGCTCGTGGGGGAATTATAAATATTTTAGATTATCCATATTGTCTTAACAATTGTGGATCAGACGAGAAGGAAGAAACCGATCCAAAGTGAAAAGCAAAAGTGTTTTAACACAACGATGATACCCTAAGGAGTTCTTGACTCACGTGAATGCCAGTATCGTCTTAAGGGCACGTTCCCGCTCCTATTACGGGAGCTCACCTTTAGTTGCAAATAGAAATGAAGACTAAAATGGATGAATAGCCGTCGGATTTATTTTTAAGTGTTTAACTTTTCCATTATAATGTAATCAGTAATATAACAGCAGGTCGATAACATGCGTAATACAAAGAAAACAAGCTAGATGCTAAAACAGTTAAAAAAGTCATTTAAGTACTTACATTTAAATGTTCTAAAGGATGAGAAACTTAGTCTTCACCCTAAGGGAGGCATTCGAGGAGCGACAATTAAATTCCCGGAACACCCGCATATACAGGATTATTCATAATTCCCTGAAACATTACAAAAAATCGACAGACTTAAATGGTGCAAAGGATCGTAACATGCGACATGCCGATAGAAAGAGAAACTCTCCAAGTTTCGCTGAAAAACTGATTTTCAGCTACGAAGCTAAGTTTCATGTTTATAAGGTGAAGAGACACAATGTGCAGGTATGGGGAAGTGAAAACCCACATGCCACAATTGAGCACATTCGGGATTCAACGAAACTGAACGTTTTCTGTTCCATATCCAAAGAGGCCGAGGCAACCGTCACTGGCACTTCCTAACTTGAGATGATGCAGGAATGGCTAATGCCACAGCTTCATGATCACAGCAATGACTTCATTTATCAGCAAGATGGGGCTCCGCCACACTACCACCGCCTCGTCCTCGGCTACCTCAATCATCATTTGCCACAACGTTGGATCGGACGCATGGCTGCCAATGACCATGCGCTGCTTCGTTGGTCACCCCGATCACCTGACCTGACGCCATGTGATTTTTTTCTTATGGAGATACGTTAAAGACCACCTCTGCCACGGGATCTGCCTGAGGTGCGAAGACAAATCATGCCATCTCGCAAATTGATCGTGAAAGTTTGGGCTTGACTTCTGCCATGTCACAAAGGGCGGAAACATAGAGCACTTATGAGGTATGTAAAATAAACTTGGAGAATTTCTCTTTCTATCGGCATGCCCTATGTTACCATCCATTGCACCATTCAAGTCTAGCGATGTTTTGTAATGTGTCAGGGAATTATGAATAACCCTGATATCGCATCGAGTAGCGAGGGAGCAATAATTTAGCAGCGACGCGTAACGACGTGTCCGCTGTTCCGTCTTGTGCGTTTGTGAAGCAAATAAGATAGAACTAGCGAAGCAGTGGATGAATTACATAAACGTGCGTCTTCGTCCTGGCCGAAAAACAAGTGTTAGGTTGTACCAACGCATTTAACACTTGGTGTTGTGAAAAGTAAGATAAAAGCAGGAGTGAAATTCTACATATGCTAACAGAGGCTTATGGAGCTGATGCTATGAAAAATTCGAGTGTCTTTGAGTGGAATGAAATGTTTAAAGAGGATCGGGAAGACGTGAAAGACAACGAAAGAACTGGGTGCCCGAAAACTCACCGGGCAGATTGAAGTGTGGAAAAAGTGCCGAAATTGTTTTTTTCTTTCTGACGATTACGTTTACGAATGATGATAGAGTAACTGAATTTAGACATAGAAACTGTGAGGAAGATTTTGATTAAAGATTTTGGGAATGAGGAAAATTTCAGCGAATTTGGTGTCATGAATTGTCTGATGACCACAAACAATGGTGGCTTGAAGTTTGCTCTGATGTCTCTCGTCACGTGGCCAAAGAAAACAACTTTTTGGATAGAATTATCACGAGCATGAATTGAAAAACATCGTCACCGAGACCAAAATATTCATGCACGTCACAATCTCATGTAATGAATGTACTTATTTATTTTATTGTTTACAAGGGCATTGATTACTTCCAGTTTGTTTAACAAGGTCGGAGAGTAAACCAGCATAGTTACTTGGAAATACCGAAAAAATTACACGAGGTTGTTCGTCGGAGAAGACCTTAACTTTATCCTGATGCTTGGATCTCGTGTCATGACAATGACCCTGCTCGCTGTCCAAAAGTTCTTGACCAAAAATCGGTATTGAAATTGGACCAACCACAACATTAGCCAGATTTTGCCTTGTCCGACTTTTGGCTACTCCAGAAACTGAAGACCGGTTTGAAAGATCAAAGTCTTCAGACACTGCCGACCGACATTCAGTGACATGGCGACGATCATCCTGAAGAGCATTCCAGAAGAGGAGTTCAGAAATATTTCGAACAGTAGAAACACTGACTCAGTAAATGAATTTGCGCGCAAGGAGAGTGCTTCAACGGTGAAAGGAACAAATAGTGTTTAAGTAATTGAATACGGCTTTTATGGGGGCATCCTAGAAACTTTGTCACAACTCGTATATCCTATAATCAGGGAGTCTGAGAACAAAAATTTGAGGAGAAAATTCTGACGAAAGAGAGAGGAATAAACAAGAGGGTGGGAAAAATGGCATAATTAGAAGCTTCATAATATTTATTCTTCATCAAGTATTGCTAGGATGATAGAATTAAGGAGAACAAGTAGCACGAATATATTGGAATTTGCATTCAAAATATTAAACTGAAAAACTGAAGGAAGAGACATCTTGGTAGATCTAAGTGGAGATATGATAATAATATTCGAAAGAATTTTAAAGCAATAGTTTGTAAGAGTATGGATTGGTTACTGTTTTTTTATCCGCTATAAACGAATATTTTATTTAATTTTGTACGCAAGACATTTTCAAATACGAGATGTTTTGTATGATCACAATTGCAGACACTACTCATTAACAATATTTCGACGAGTTCTAACAAGCCTTACTCCAAAACCGCGATTATTATTTTTATTTGTTTCATCAGGTCAATGGGATTTAATCCATGTAGGTGGCAGGACATTGAACTCAGAGATACACAAGCATATAGTCTCGATTTGGAGCCCGGAAGTACTACCGCAACAGTGGAAAGGATCAATTGTTGTCCCTATCCATAAAATAGGTGACAAAATTGAGTGCATCTCTTTTGTCGTCATATAAAATGTTTTCCAATATTCTTTTGGCACGGTTAACACCATATATGAATGAAACAACAGCAGACGATCAATGTGAATTCCGCAGTAATAAGTCAATTATTTATCAGATCTTTCCTATTCGACAAGTATTAAAGAAAAAGTGGGTGTATGATGGATCAGTACGCCAACTATTTGGGACTTTAGGAAGGCATGTGACTCATAACGGAGGTAGCGTATGACATTTTGAAATTGTTTGAAATATCAAAGAAAATTCCTAGGTTAATTAAGGTATGGTTGCCATAACCAAGAGAGCAGATACTCTTTTACAGGCTAGCAAACTAATAGGCCTAGAAGTAAATGTAGACATGGGCGTAATACAAGATCAACATCAGCAATAACGGCGGAACATAATTATAAGTAGCAAATCATTTGAAAATGTATCTGGGAACAGTAATAACAAATAGATATGAGGTCCGTGATGAAATTAAGAGTAGAATATGTTCGAGGAACGCTTCATTTTATTCAATTAAAAAAATGTTGTTATCCAATATGCTATTCAAAACACTGAAGATCAGGATATATAAAACAATAATTTTCCGGTCGTCTTGTACTGCTGTGAAACATGTTAGTATTTTACCTTGAATGAATAATGTAGATTAGTTTGAAAACAAGGTGCTCAGGAAGATATTTGGGCCTAGGAGGGATGAAATAAGTGGGGAATTTAGAATATTACAAAATGAGGAACTGCATGAAATGCACAGATCACCTAGCAAAGAAAAGACAGTAAAATATTTTGGAAACCGACTACTAGTAGACCATGAAGGAGATGGATCTTAGAGATAGGAATTAGAGTTGGCTCAGGATCATATCCGCTGGCGGGCTTTGGTGTTGTCAATATTGGACCTGCAAGTTTCAGCTACCAGGGAGTTAATTCGTTAGTTAGTTACTTACATTGAAGTTCCATTCTGGTACCGATTTCCCTACGAAAACACATATGCTGAAGTTCCGACAGTATGGTCAATCTTACTATCAATTACTCTTAATTTTAAAGAATGCATATATACTTACTCTAATATAATTTTGCCTTTCGCATTTTGCTAGCGAGCAGTACATAATTGATATTATGGATGTTCTGTTTTGTGTATACTACCCTTATAATTGAACAATTCAGAAGTATGGGATGGATTCAGAGCGGGACTAATGTACACGGTGAAAAAATAACATATTGAGATTTTAGGTTTTCACGGCGGTAAGTATGAAAATATCGGAATATTGCGCCGTGTAATCTCATAGAAGCTACACGACGTTTCAGAGTTGCGTACCGCCTTTATCATCAAAACAAATGATGGAGGCAGTGTGCACGCTCTACGAGATCACAGGATGCTATATCCCAGAAGACCGTTGCCTTCATATTATATGCTTTCTTGTGTGAAATTGAGATGTTAATAGCTCTTTCAGCAAAATTATGAGTGAGAATAGATGATCGTAATATGAGAAGTAATACTGGTGTTTGTATTAAATGTGGACGAATATTCCAGAATTGATTAAGTAGATATTCACGTCTAAAAGAACGATTTATTTTTGGGTTATTTAAACACACTTTCAAATGCAGATGATATAAGCCTACATCGTCGAATGTGATGGGAGAATGAAAAAATGATTTAAAAAACGGTGACTGTTCTATTTGAGGCATATCTGGAAATTCACCTGGTGCGATAGAGTAAATTCATGAAGCGTTTCACGCAGGCCAGTTGGTAATTCGGCCGAGATTCGTGTTATTTTCTTCCCTAATAAATTCCAAAACCACATTTCTACCCCAACACAGAGGAATTTCCAGTTTTAATAAACAAATTTATGCAGCTTGGGAACTAATTTATTTTTGCTTACAGGTGCATTGAAATAAATGTGAGAGTATAAACAATACACGCAATTATACAATAAATGCTGCTCTTCCTAGGAACGAATTCAAAACTGTAGAATATGTCCAGCTGCTGGCTGAATCCATGAAGTGATTTCAAAAAATTGGTACATATCTGTACCCGCTTCCTGCAAAAGATTGCACATGAATAATTCAAAATACAATATTTTAATATAATATACATAGTCCAATAACTACAAGAAAAATATTCTTGTAAACAGATTACTTCATAATATATATTTGTAAAGGGCACCCGAATTATTTGTCATTATTTTTCTTTGATACCTTTCAGGTAAACAAAATATTTGTGTGAACGTTACGTTTAAACTATCACACTTTGAGAAACACAAAATTTTGAAGTCTGGAACATGAATGCTGTGTAGCTTATAATATTTATTTAGCTAATTTACTCCAAACTGATTATTACCTTCTCTTGTGGAAAAGGTTGTTACGGAGCACGCGATATTTTAGAAATACTTAATTTTGTCACTGGCTCTGACTTCGAAGCCTGCTTTAATTTTTATTAATAAGATAACAGTTTGATTCCACTGAAATACTAAATCTTTTCTGTATTTATAATACATCAAACCTCAGTCAAAGCAAAGTTTTAACTTTTGTATTCAGTACTAACAAAATATACAAAACAGTCTATGAAATAAATTTTTTCTATTGAATATATCAGTAAGCAATATTTTATTGTTCTGCCATGGTTTTTATTTTTGGAAGTAATTTAAAACTGCAAAATTATCAATGTCTTCCGAGAGGTTACGTTAATCTTTTCACGTAATATAGACAATTTACATTAAAAGTGCTATGCACTTTTCATTTTTCAATGTTATGAATGATTGGGTTAAAAAAGTAATTTAAAATTTTTGAACTTCTTAAATCGTTATTATGATTTCTCAAAAAGCCACTACGTTTCGGGTAATGGCTCTTCCTCTCAGTTGAACCTACACATTCGGGATCGTTAGAAAAAGCTAATCATAAACCGCCACTTCTCTTCCCAACGTTGTCTCTCAAGATAAAATTTTTACGAGGGTTACTTCAAAAGTCATGGCAAATAATTTCGGGGGAGGGGGAGAAACACTTTATATTGAAGAAAGTTCAAAACATACATATGAAAGGGCATGATATACTCCTCCGATTGGCGTAGTCAGATCAAGTGGGTGTGACTGGATGTAGGTATGCTAGGTAAAAAAATAGTACATTACGAAATGACCGTTTTTCTCATGTTTAATCCTCGAAAAATTCAATTGTGATTAAAAAATTAAAAAATTCAATGTGAGTTAAATCAGAATTCTTACATTAAGACTAGCAACCTTCAAAGTAGTCTCCTAGTGTATCAAGTACTCGCCGCTAACGACGAGGAAGACGGCGAATACCATCAGCTTCACCATCTCGCGCCGAACTGCGTTGGAAATGTCCTCTCGTGTACGAAAGCGTTTCCCTCGCAATGGATGTTTCAATTTGGGTATTAAGTCATAGTCACATGGCGAAAGGTTGGGTGAACATGGAGGGTGGTGTAGTACTTCCCATCTCCGACGTCGTTAAAGGTTCTTGACATTATTGCGGTGTGGGCGGTTGCATTGACGTGAAGGACGATGACATTGTGAAGCAGTTCAGGACTTTTATTCCTAATTGCACGGCGTAAGTCATTCTGCAGAAAGGACTCGTATTATGTTTCATTCACAGTTTGACCAACGCAGTTCGGCGCGAGATGGCAAGATTGAGAGATGTTGAAGCTGATGGTATTCGCCGTCTTCCTCGTCGTTGGCGGCGAGTATTTGATACACTCGGAGACTAATTTGAAGGTTGCTAGTCTTAATGTAAGAATTATGATTTAACTCACATTGATTTTTTTATTTTTTTTTAATCACAATTGAATTTTTCGAAGATTAAAGAATGAAAAAAGGCCATTCCGTAATGTGCCTTTCTTCTTACCTACTATACCTACACCCATTCACACCCACCTGATCTGACTACGACAATCGGAGGAGTATATCGTGCCCTTTCATAAGTATATTTTGAAATTTCTTCAATATAAAGTGTTTGACCCAAAAAAAAAAATTAGTTGCCACGTCTTTTGAAGTAACCCTCGTATCTCCACTTTGGTCTGATATGTTTATTTTTTATATTGATAGTACTGACTTTCGGGTATTATATTGGTTTAGTTCCTATTTATAACACATGGCCACAGTATACTTTTAATAGGCTTCATTTCCTTATTTTGAGCCAATTACATTTACTTTATTGGTCTTTCACTTTGGTTGAAAAATCTATATAAATTTAGTAGTTCTCTGATATATTGACCACTCATAGGTCATTGCACAGCTGGAATATGTAGAGTAGCTGGCCCATTTCACAGTGTCTACAAATCGAGATTGGCTTCATGTAAAGAGCCCGAATGTGTAGGTTCACCTAATGACGGAAAAAGATCCATCTCCCGAAACGTAGTGGCTTTCTGATAAAGCATAATGACGATTTAAAAAGTCTAAATAATTGAAAATAGTAACTACATATTTTACTTGGTTTGCGAAAAATTTAATTCGATCGAATTTTTGTTGTCAGATTTATTACTTATGCACTTTTACATAAGTTTTTTTCGAAATCAGTTATTTTAATTTAATCCAGTTCAATTAATTTATTAGAGAGTTTGATAATTGCAAGTGCCTATAAGAGACAAGCACTAATAAATATATAATAATACTACTAATAAATGGAAAAGAAGATTATTCTAGAAACAAAACGCATCATGAGGTAAATATTAATGTAGTACTTTATTAAATTTAAATATATTTTCTAGAAGCTACTGTAAAATTGAAGATGGTTGTATTCTGGGTTGTTGCGCCGTATAGACTAGTAGAAGTTTAACGACGTTTCAGATGTCGTTGCTTCCTCTAGCATTAGGGCGGTAAACTTCTACTAGCCTGATGCAATAGCCCAGAAGACAGCCTACTTCAGATTCACCGCCGTGAAAACCTCAAATCCTAGATATTATAACACTAGTCTCAGATGATATTTGGCCCGGTTAATGGGCAGGAACAAATGCTGTTAAGATGATAATGATGATAATAATAATACTTACCAATAATTGTATAACCTGGAAAGATAATATTCAATGTAAATGTAATGGTATTTTTCTCCCTCATAGAAATCATATCACATAAATTAAACACATGAAATATTTCAGAAATTCAAATGGCAGTCTTTATTTAAGACAAGTATCGAAACTGCGCTGTTGTTGTATTTACGTGATATCTTAAAGCTTGTCTTTAACAGTTTTACAGATTATGCAATTGTTGAAAACATTTTTGCAATAAATTCCCTTACATTATAATAGCGTTTAAGTTATCAATGATTTCTAATAATATTAAGAAATGTTTTAGTAACTGAATTGAAATATATACAGGGTTATTCATAATTCCCTGATACATTACAAAAAAAAAGCAGGACTTAAATGGTGCAATGGATGGTAACATAGGACATGCCAATAGAAAGAGAAATTCTTCAGGTTTATTTCACCTAATAAATGCTTTATGTGTCCGGCCTTTGTGACGCGGGAGACGTTAAGCCGATAATCCATTTCCGCCCACACCCGCTGCAGCATGTCACGATCGATTTGTGATATGACAGCGATGATTCGTCTTCGCAGCTGAGGCAGATCCCGTGTCAGAGGCGGTACAAAGACCTGGTCCTTAACGTACCCGCGTAAGAAGAAATCACAAGGCGTCAGGTCAGGTGATCGGGGTGGTCAATGAAGCAGCGAATGGTTATTGAGCATTTATGAAGTATGTGAAGTAAACATGGTGAGTATCTTTCTATCGGCATGTACTATGTTACCATCTATTGCACCATTGAAGACTAGCGATTTTTTGTAATGTGTCAGGGAATTATGAATAACTCTGTGTATATATAACATCTAATTTAATGTCATATATGAATATATATATAAGTCAAAAGTAAATCTGTTACAACTTACTGGGATATCCTGAGTGGTAATTATCCTTGGTGTATCCTGAATATAAGTAATCTGCAAATAAAAATATTTGTTTGAATATGTGTTTTATATCAATCTCCATTCATTAATTTCTTAAAAAGGTAATAGGCTTACGTTTGACCTTATGCCTATATATTTCAGTTTCTGTTAGTGTTTGCTTTTCTATTGGATTTAATGCATTAATTTAATTACATCCGACCTAAGTTCTGCAGTTGCTGAAACTGGCAAAATATGCTCTTACAGTACAGTTTAAAGAATGATTGAAACGGAAAAAATTTAAAACTGTTTTAATAACTAAATTGAAATTTAATTTCATATATATATATATATATATATATATATATATATATATATATATATATATACATGAGCAGGTTTAAAAGAGCAGACAGGGTGTGTTGCTGACCACTCACCCCTGTCTAGTATTGAGATCAAGAATGAGTAGGGGCTGTACCCTCTCCCCCCCAAGAGACCTGCATGGCATGTAGCAGGACTGCTTTGCTATTGTATATATAAAATAAATTTGTTGTTATAACTTACTGGGATATCCAAAGTAGGAATTACCTGCAAAAGGAAATACTTGTATAAAACAATATAATATTTTAGTCTCTCATTATGCCCAATATCCTAAATATTGGATATATGCCTAAGCCTTTTATAAACATTGGGTTCTTTAAATTAAAAATAAATATTTTAGTTGTTTTTAATCAGTGTTCGCTCTTATATTGTATGTAATTCATACTTTTTTTAAATATCTATGTCCTAAGGATGGCAGATATACAATATTTCTTAGAGTTAATATATTACCCACAAAATGTCATTAAAATTTACATTTAATTTTTGTATCATTTAGATATCAATTATTATATCGCAGTATAACGAACTTGTACTATTTATATAAGCTTATTAAACAAAAGGGAGCGAGAATTTAATGCGCAAAAATTGGTTTGCTGCAGAAGATTTTTGAGCTTCTGTTAAAGCAGATTTAAATATTATTTAACGATCCCTGTACACTTATAATTAATAGCATAGCTTAGACACAATTTCTCTCAAGAAATTTAAAATTGCAAGAAATTTTAAGAGTCACGTAATATATTTTAGATCCATAAGTAAAACATATTTAACAACTTTACTACCAGAGTATATTTCTCTTTTAATTGTCCACTTCTATAATTCCGTTTTTCCGTTGTCACAGTACTCAAATGAAATATGCATACCATTTATGAGTTTTATAACTTTCTAAATATTCTTGTACACGAAGGTCCGAAATAAACCTACCAAGTTCAAACTTGATATTCTCCGCAAGAGTGATAATAATTTGAAGAAATTTTGCTGAGACACTATAAAACTAAAGAAATTTGTTTATTTGTTTTCTTTTGATTTTGTAGATAATAAAAATTGCGATCTACAGTACCAAGCAGCAGCTACTCATTATTAAAGCATATATTTGATCATCCAAAAGCCAAGAAAAGGCTAGAAATGTGTTTCAGGTAACGTTTAGCGTCAATCTGAAATCAACTAAACATACTGAAGTTATTACAAGTATTTGATAGACCTAGCTGTAGTTTACAGTATAAAATTCTTAAAGATATAGGAAGAGTAAATTCATTGGCGCTTATACCGTTAAAATAATTAAACCTGATATTCTGAATGATTTCACAGAGTCTAAGAGCCGTTTACTTGTAAAACACATATATTTTACCTTCAGCATATCTGCGTGCTTGCGCTGTAAAGAAACACACACGTTTTTAGTCAGAGAATGCCTTCATAGTATCATATTCACTTCATTAAATTGACTTTATTTGTGATAAACCGTCGTCTTTAGCTTAACAATGTGATCTGTTTTCCGTTAAGCACAATACAAAATACTCAATATAATGTTACAATATCTTGGGTTATGTATTTCGGCACTTTTCGTGCCATCATTGGAAATTTGATTTTGTACGACATACGTCAGGAAATATTCTTACTGTAATGTAAATACACATTTGCATGAACTTAGAGCCTACGTAAAGAATAACTTTTTTAAAGGAAGGTATAGTAGTCCTCAAGAGTGAAATACAGACTTGTTACAAGAGATTTCTCTTACCGGTCAGATGTTCTATATATTCATGTTCTGAAACAGAATGTTTTTACTTAGAATTAGAATATTCAAATAAAACTTTATACAAGAATATATCAAGTTTAGATTAATAAATACATAATTTCAGATGTATAATGCTAGTTTTTTTGGTTATAAATATAAACTTGGGATAATGAATGTACATATGAAGACGAGAATATCTCGTGTAACGAACAACGACTTTCAATTGTTTTTTCACGATACAAGCCTATTTCTGCATTCTCTCGTCATAAAATTGCTAGATGAGATCATTATTTTTATATAATACAATTAAGCTTTGTAATTGTATATATTTACTATGACATTAAAGACTTTTGGCAGGGGTCGCCTAAGTAGGTACTGATATATAATTTCAAACTTCCCGAACATATTATTCCCAAGACAAATGTTCTAAAAATAGATCTTAATAGTGGAAAGCGGAAAAAAGTAGCTCAGGATAATAACAAATGGCGTTCTTTGGTACTACTGGTGCAAAACTTTGGGATCTCCTAAAATAGAACCAGTTTAGTTTTCTCTTTCATGAGAAGCAAATCTCTTCATTGCTAATTTAAATATATATAATATATTTACTCTCACCAGTAAACACAGGGGTGCTGAAACCTGAAAAAGGCAACATAAAACATAAGAGTTAATTATAAAGTTATTTACCAATTATAACAAAACAAATTTATTTAATTTTAAATATCTTACAAAATTTGGTGATACATCTAAAAGAATATTTAATATCAAGTAATATTGAATATAGGTCTTATGGGGAATGAGGAAGGTGTAGTTCTTAACCGGACAATAGAATTACTTCAAATCTGCAGCACAATTGATCATTATTTACGCTGATGACTCACCACTGTTTTATGTTTTGTAAATACGGACATAAGGATACATTACAATAAACAATTCAGCATGTAGTTTCGTGTTTTTTAAGCTATTTCTTTAAAACTAATGTTTCTTATTCATTAGCTATTTTTATTACTGGGTGAAGTTATAAAATGTTTTCATAGCAAATACTAGAAATCGACTTATGTACATGTAATAATTTTTGAAATAGTAATCTTATAATAAGATGAATATATAAATTGTCAAACTTGTATTGTTTATTATGGATAATTCTATTTCTAATAAGAATGTATTTGACGTAGTGGTATTCGACACACCTTTTTCGATAACTTACCGTTCTGATTATAATCCTTTGCTGCTAATAGAGCTGAAAAATAATGAAGTTTATGAAAATTATATGAGATGTGTAAAACATTTCAATGTAGTATTTGATTTCTAAATTCAATATTATTTCTTATTCTAGTATAAATCTTATGGATATGAAAGTAGGAAGAGAGATGTGTATAGAGATTTTTGAATTATTTCTTAACACTTTACTAGCTTTGGGAAGAGAACATGTCTTGAATGAAGGAAAGTATTTTTTTCTACATTCCTTAGAGTACTGCCTCAAAACTGTAATAGTTACATTGTAGTAATTGTGTTATGACACCGTGTAGTCTTACAAATGGTTAATTTGTTGAAAAACCGGTAGGTTACCTACGACCCACAAAGAGTATGATAGGGTACGGTGGATATACACCAATGACACGAACTTAACACGATTTAATTCTAATATTTTAATACCGTCTCCAATTGTCATCTGTAAACTACGAATTACAAACTAAAATATATTTCAAGATAAATTTGGTTGTGTATTAATATTTCCGTGTTATAAAAGAGTTTGCATTCAGGATATAGAAAATATAAATGTAATTTCTTATTCTAAAGATTACTATAGTCTGCTATGACATCGATTATGGTCGACACCAAAATGTGTAAACTTTGGAAAAACATGGGTTATTTATCATATTGAATGAAAGGCTTGAAAAAATTATTGTATGAAAGTTAAAATTAACGTACTCACCTTTGTACTGTTTGTAGAGTTCATCTGAAAGAAAGATTAGTATCCAGTTTTAACTTGTATTAGAAAGTTCAATTTTAATGTGAAATTCATAATGATAACATTTAATACAAATTAATAGAAGCAAACTGAAGACACAACTGGAGTTCTCATATGGCAGAAAAGAATCACCAAACAGCCGACATTTTGGCCTTCAAGTTCTCGAAATGTTTTAATATGTAACAAATAAACCCAGAGTGAGTTAATTCTGTGATGAAAGTATGGAACACCTATGTTCCATTTTTATATTTGTAACATATTAAAAGATGTCCCACCATACGCCATGTAGGCGCTTGGGGGGAGTGGAGGTATATCTCCTACTCATTCTTGACCCCGGCACTAGATGGGGGTGAGTGGTCAGCATCACGCCCCGGCCGACTTTACCCCCGGGAAAGGACCCCGGTACCCATTGGATAGGAGGCTGCGTGGGCCCCAGAGCCGGTCTGGACGCAGAGGCTAGAGGAAAAAATCCTCTGCCCCCGTCGGGGATCGAACCCCGGTCGCCCAGTACGTAGCCAGTCACTATACCGATTGAGCTACGCCGGCTCCTTTGTAACATATTTGTGGCAGTAATTCACATTACGAGCTACGTAATTAAAACTGAGAGAAATAAAACAATAGAGCGTTACTAATGGAACTGAGCACCCAAGAGTCGATTGATGATGGTTATGTATTGGACTTACGCTCGAGCCAAAGAAAGAATTCACTCCTAACAGTTTTAAATTGGACTTTGTTTTGGTACAAGAAATGCCTAAATTCTTATGTCTGACGTAGTGCTGTATAAAAACAACTATGCATGCTTGGTATTATCATTTGGACACTGAGAAAATTGACAATGAACTTGTCAAAATAAGACTGGAGTGACACTGCACTAGAAATCTATCGAACATAGACTCGGTTTTAGCTACAAGTATGTGTGCTCAAAAATAGAAAATGCATTACGCTTTTACCAAGCATGGAGCCCCGGCTGTCTAATTCGTACTTTACTGCTTCCGAGCCAAAAAATGAAATTACTTACTAATAATTAATTAATAACTTACATGGTCTGGCGTAATAGTCTGAAACAAATAAAATTAAGTGTAATAATAAATAACAAAAATATATCGCATCGCATTAAATTGAAAACAAGCTATTTTAAACGACACACGTGTGTTCTTAAACTTTATTTCTCTCATCAACGTCACTGAGCAATCACCTTAACAGAAAACGCTCAAGATATATAACGAAAGATATTTTCGTTTTCACAGCTACAAGTTACCTATACGTTCTTTATTTAAGAATGAGAGGTTTTACACGACTTCACTTTTCTTTTTATACTGTTTCAAATAACACAAAGTGCAATAGGCAAGAAGATCATATAAAAAGGAACTACGAACACAAAATTGTGGTAAACTAAGATTACAAACAAAACAAAGCAAAAACCCATGTTCCATGAATGAAGAGCACCTCGACCCACTCTCTTAACCACCATTAAGCAGAAAAAGTCATTTCATGGCTTCAGTCTTTTTATTAATCTTGATGTTTAGATCAGCGCCATAACAAATGTGCAGGTAATTTCACATTTGATATTTTCACGGAAATAGCTTCGTACTATGTCGTCCTGTGGGTAGCATTATATCAAGGAATAAATATACTACCGACTTTTCGAAAAACCTACTGCCTCATTCTTCGGGTACGTCCTACAACGATTGTGTTTGTATTCCTCGACATACTGTGTATTATACCCAACAGTCGACACAGTGGATAAGTATTGTGTTCAAATTTAATTGGTAGGCTAGTTTCAATTTTTTTAATCCTTTTAGCAAACAGGCAACTGAGCACATGTAGAAATGTCTCTGTCTGGAATAATTTAAATAAATCTTTCTTTAAGCTTACTACAAGTTATACTGAAATTTATCATAGTGAATCTTCTATACGCAGAGCAGTTCGAATGGTTAAACTGTTGTTTTCGATGATAATATTATTTTAGAAAACAGAGTAGTAGGTGGAGGATGTATGTTTCTCAGATACATTAGTGACCATTTGGAAGACTATGTGATGTTATAACCCAGAAGACTATATTTTCACAGCCGTGAAAACCTTAAATTTCAAGTTACCCAATTACAGCACCACTAAATTAAAACTCATTTTACATTTTGAACATCTTTAAAATATATTGTTCTGCTACGAATCATTCAACATTCAGATTTTCTAAACTATTAAACATCTGATTACTATTAATGTACAGTAATATCTGTTGAGTTGTGATTTAAAACATGCCCGACAGAAGATACTGGGCAAGATTTTGTTAATTACTTACTGGATTTGTTTCAAACTAAAAGAAACCAAAACAAGGCAGTGCTAAAAGTATTACGGTGGTTCTTCTTAAAAGGAAATAAAACTTAAAATGCCTTCGGCAATAAATTATATTAAGTATTTTTATTCAAATGATTTATGGCTTAAGCTGATTTTACCTTGAAGACTGTTGTAATACACCGACAAAAGTTCTGGAACATAAATTTAGAGTATTTTAAAGTAACGTTGATTTAATAACACGTATGCTTGTAAATTAAAGTTCAGTTTTAAAATATCTTAAATGTCACTCTCTTATTTGGCTACAATCAATACTAGTACGTAATTAATCCACATTAATTACATAAACGTTGACAAAAATTACCCTGAATATAACTCTTATGCAAACATTTGGAGTTTAAAGGTAATTTAAAGAACTGAGTTAATTTTTAATTTTGTAAACTTCCTTGTGTTTTACACCTATTTTTATTTTGATTGAAAGATGTTGAAATGACTGTGGGTATGTCCTCGTTTTCCATGACTCCACAACAAAAGTGGATTTACGGAACGTTCCATTAGGTAATGGTTTCTTCAGCCAGTAACTAATTAGTTAATGAAGTCTTTTGGCAGAGTCCGAAAAACATACTTTGTTTTTAAAATCAAAAGCATTAGTTATCTTCCATTTCAGGTGATATATTCTGACAGCAATAATTTCCAATCTTATCAACAAATTTAATGTGTTTACTGTAGCAAAATAATGTTTGCATATGAATAAGTGTGTGTGAATACTGTATCGAAGTTGAAACCGCTACTAAATATGTAGCCCAGATGAAAACCTGTAAATCATAAACACATAGAAAGCCAACGGATTAAAGCGTCATTGGATATCTTGGGTTGATCTGTCTCACCTCTCAGTACCGCATTAAATATCACCATTCAAAAATTACGATTAGCTATTCTCACACTTTTCAGTCCTCATGTACTTGTCGCAAGATAAGTCTGATCTTCGGTAGCAAAAACGATAGCGATGCCTTTTGTACATTACTTGACCCTCTCACTGTGAATTATTTTAGGCTTGTAGATATTTTGCATCCATTTTTCTGAACAATCATAGGTCCATTTTAGAATGTAATTTACCAGTCTTTTTAAATCCTTAATAATCTCAATGTTTAAGATTATTTCACAACCAAGTGTAAAACTGGATTGTAGAATTATACCGTCTTACGTTTCATTAAATTATGCACACAAAGCAAACTACTGTTTCAACCAATCACTACATATATAATTAAACACGAAACCTCATATACGTCATGCACTTAAACTAAAGTATTCACTTTGCTCCACGTTCCTTAGCTCTCCAGAAAAGTTGTTCAAATCTAAATTTATAATTTAAATATTTCATTTTCGATAGAGCACATGAGTTGTTTTAACTTCGGCCTCTGTAGGTCTGTACATAAATAGGTTGCATACTTAACAAATTGTTGTTATTGAAGTGTTCAGTTTTCACCTACTTTCGTATTCAGGCCCATCTGAAATAAAAGAACATACAGGCCAATATTAAAAGAATAGTTGGTTCTCAAGTGAAGCGTATATTATTATATTAAGCTGGCGTTGTTCCCACTCAATGAATCAACATTTCCCTGAATGCTCAGTTTCTATTTTATTTGATTCCCTTATCTCCCTTACAACTCATCACAATTCAACAGTTACAAGAATTTATTTTTTATTGCATTACAGTTTCAGTTTGTAATAATTTGGTTCCATTTTACGGCAAACAGAATCCAGCATGTAATCCATACATCACATGCATTACATTTACACCTGATTTTCTGAAAAGAAAATCCAGTTTTAGTTCCTTTTATAGTCTTTGATGTAACATAATTCTTGTAACGTATAATAGACTCTGAAATTGAATGTAAAAGGTGCCAATAATTTTATTCCCTTTCTCTCCAATAAACTTGCTTTTTTTCAACCTGTTAAGGCACAAATTGGTTTCGAAATCGACTCATATGCATATGTGCCTAATAAGAATTTTATCGCTAGGTTCGATTTATGTATTTCAAAAGGAATGATTTCTATTCACATTCCTTTCTAATAAGAAGAGATTTTATGTAAGCTTTAGATGTTCTGCTTATTCTAAGACAGAATCAACAGTAGAATGATTTGTAAGATTGGATTTCACCGACAGGACTCATAAATAAGAATAACGATAAGACAGATTTTTATTATAATATTTTAAGAACAGTTAATTTATTTTCCACCTATAACTTACGTTCAACTCCGGGTTCTTTTGGATCCACAGGCATTGGTTCTGAAATAAAATTAAATTTATTTTTTAAACATGGAATATTCTTATGCGAAGTTTTCATTCATGTAGCCTATTTTATCACCCGTGCCCATTTCGTGAAATTTTGAGTATCCAATTGGTCATGCGATTTTTATGATTTAGGCCTACAAATTAATGTCTGATATACAGCGTGTTTCAAAAGTAGCTTTACAACTTGAGGGCGAGATATTGGTGAACTGACAGGAGAAACATATAATTTCAGAATATGGAAATGTAGTCAAACACTTCAAGTTTTATGTCCATCGGATTTTTATGGTACAATGTGACTTCCATTTTTAATGCTGCAGACGTCCCATCTGTAGTCAATATCTTGCCACACGCGGTGTAGCATCTCCGGTGTCACTTCAGCAACTGCAGCGGTAATTCGAGTTCGGAGTTCGGCCACATTTGCAGGTTATCTAAAGGTGTTAGATCCAGGGAACAAGGTGGCCATGTTATTGGTGCGGCCCGACACATCCACAGACCTGGGAAACGGTTGTTGAGGTACGCGCGCACTTCTCCGTCTTGCTGGAAGTGAATGCGTCCTTCCTGGTCATCTTCGTCAAGTTGAGGAATGAGGAGCTGTTGGAGCATGTCCAGATACACAATGTCGGTAATGGTCTTCTCCATGAAAAAGAAGGGGCCGTAAACTTTATCTTTGCTGAGGGCGCAAAACACATTAACTTTTGGACTGTCACGAACATGTTCCAGGAAGGCACGTGGATTTTCACTAACCGAAATCCTGCAATTGTGGGTGTTGACCTTACCAGTGACATGGAACGTACTTTCGTCACTGAAAATTACTGAGTCCAGAAATCCTTCGTCGTCTTCAACCCGCCGCAACATTTCCGTACAAAATTCCTTACGAGCCAGTTTATCACCATCTGAAATGGCTTGCACCATGGATAATCTGTACGCTCTTAAGTGTAAACGTCTTCGTAACACTCGCCACACAGTCACATGTGGGATCCCACTTTCCCGAGATGCACGTCTCGTTCACTTGCGTGGACTTCGAGCGAAGCTCTCCTTAATCTGTTCCACGGCGTCTTCAGAAACACGGTTTTCGGTACTACAGTTTATATGTATGAAACTTGATGTGTTTGGCTAAATTTGTGCATTTAAAAATATTGCGCAAGTCCATTAAATAAATTTATATTCTCCTGCGAAGTTGTAAAGCTACTTTTGAAACACGGTGTACTGTAGAGTAAGTCAGAAGTATGTTTACAAACTTCGTGAGCTTGTTCCAGAATCAAAAATAATAAAAAATATTCCTATGAACATTGGGTCGCAATTGTTTCATTTTCGAAATAATAGTCAAAAATAAGTTTCAATGAATGACTTTATATCAAAGTGAATCCAGCATCCAGCAAAGATTTTCAATTAACGTTTGGGCAGGAATTGTTGGCGACATGCTTATTGGTCCACACATGCTTCCATCACGTCTAAGAGGACCTTCATATCGGCGATTCTGAAGAAGACACTTGCCACGTCTTCTTGAAGATGTACCACTGAATACAAGAAGACAAATGTGGTTTATGCACGACAGAGCCCCAGCACACTTCTCCCGTCGAGTTTGAGATCATCTCAATGAACAGTACACTCAACGATGGATTGGGCGTGGTGGCCCAGTAGCATGGCCACCGAAGTCACCAAACCTGACTCAATTGGAATTTTATCTGTGGGGTCACTTAAAGTCCGTCGTTTGTGCAACACCCATAAACAATGATGACGACCTATGTGAACGTGTGCAGATTGCATGCCAGACGATTCGAGGAAACCGTAATGTGTAACAACGAATTCGTCAGTCTTGTGTACGTCGTGCTCTTGCGTGTGTGTGGAGAATGGAGGAACAACCTTTAGGCATCTGTTACAAAGAAACATTCCTATCCTTATACTTGGCAATAAAGGCATACGTTGAAACTAATTTTTGGCTATTATTTCGAAAATGAAATATTTGCGACAACATGTTCGTAGGAACATTTTTTTCTATTTTTGATCCTGGAACACTCACACGAAGTTTGTAAACATACTTTTGACTCATCCTGTATATATTTATTGTAACCACAGTATTCTAGTTTTATTTTTGCCCTTAGTTTTCTTAGGTATTTCTTATGCTAAAGATATTGTTCACGAATATTCGTATAACTCGTGTGGAAGATTCTAACACGTCCACACTTAGTGAAATATTGTTGTGGGGCTCTTTCATTGGTGATATGAAGTAGGAGAAAACAAGTATATCTTGAGTTAGGTACTTATACTACAGAGACAACAAACACATGCTTCCGATTCGTATAAACAGCACGCATTAAATAAATTAGAAATATGCACAAAATTTTTGTCGGAAAATGTGAACGCACGTGGCCACTTAAAAGATAGGCTCAGGTCAAAAGAAAATCATATAGAAATATTGTATAAGTTTGGGCTTTGGTAAACATGGAAATTAATCTTCGGGTTGTATAAAAGTTCGAGAATTTATTGACCAATTGAAAGCTTATTATACTATTTTCTCCAGACTTACTCTGCTTCATCACGCTAGTTTGTATACAAATATTACTAGATATTATATATCTAAGAAGCTACCAGGTCTTTATCGGATGGAAACATGAAATAATCCTAATGCAGGTATATTTAAATTAGGTTGTCCACGGCATCTTACGATAGCATTAGAACATTGTGTTATATGAGAGAAAATATAACCTAGGCCTACCTTCTGCTTGAGGCACTGATTCAGGTGCTGGGAAAAGAAAAGAGGAAGAAATAATATATACTGCTCCTGACAACCAAAATAATTTGTGCCCATTTTAAATTATAGTGTCTTCATAGCAAAATATGTTCAAAATAAAACTTCATTTCTGAATTGTCATAAATCTCTGCATTTAAGCACATGAAAGTTGTAGGTTTTATCCATCGTATATCTTTGTAATTTGTTTTTAAAGGTCGCTCCTCCGTTGCACAAATTTTCACGATTTATTATAACTGCAAGTTTATAAATTTTGTCTTTATTGCAGAGACGTAGTTCTAATAAGGCCACCAGCTAAATTGGCAAACAACTAGCGTTAAATTTCATTACCAACAGATTTGTAGATTTCTGCAACAACGACACCGTTTTCTTAGCATAACCGCACGCCATGCCTGCACTAAGAGGTTTTGGGAGGAGTCATGACATGGAAGAACTTCGAATTTTTGCCACAGTTAAGATTTTCCCGAAGATAGGAGTCAAATATAACGAGAGAGAAGAGTCTGAACATCTACAGGTGACAGACCAAAACGTGTAATTATTTATAGATTTCAAAGTATCATCTACTGTTATTTCTAAAATTTACCAGCATTTGAGGTTGCTTCAAGTATACACTTTTTACGTACATTCCACGTTCTGCTTGCTTATATATTTTAACATTGTTGATTACTTTGTCTGAAATGATTCGCTGTTTTCCTCACTACCATTGTAAACGGCATAAATATTTCCATGTAAAAATGTTCGTTGTGGTCTTCTGGGTTGTGAAGCCAAGTATTGTTGTAAGTGGTTATCAATGTTCCTTCTGCGAAACTTGTTGACCATCTACAGGACTACACTGAGTTACAGAATAAAATACCACGATTCGCACGGATTTTTCTTTATCACAGAAGGATAAAAACCTACTTTCTGCGTCCTATACTTTCCTTACACTATTGCGATCGGTACTTATATCATTACTGGCTCCGACTGCTTGAAAACTAGTTTGATATTCATATTAATCGAATTAATATAAATAAACCCTCAACTTCTGGCACATAGAAATACGTGTTGTGATTGTGTCCTGATTTGGTCTACAGCGCCACCGGTTGAATTAAAACCACATAACTGAAAAGCTGATCGTCAGAGAAAATAGGCAATATTACTTTAATAGGATTTCGAAATGAGTGTATATATTAATAAGAGAGTAACATGATTTACTTACCTGATATTAGTACCTCTTCGTGTTTTTCTGAAACGAAACGTGGCAGTGAATCACTCTTAATCGATACGTCTTATCCCTAGTGAAAGTGAAACGATTGGGTTTGAACTTTACAGTTGATTAAATGTTACATCTAGTATTATTGAAAATCGATTCCTACTCTGGCAAGCTCATAATTAACGACGTTGATAGACAAACTTTGAAAGTTTTGTTTCGAATAACCCAGGTGATTGTTGCTGCGCTCCTCCGGCAGATGCTACTGGATTTTAAAACGTCTACTCCACAACAGATGAGTTGGAATGTTGATCTCTTGGTTAAAAAAAAGTCTGTAACAGCTTTGTAGCGTTCTTTTCGCACGTAATTTCACATGGAACCGCCCACCTGACTTTCCATTTATGCCGCAATATTTGACAGATTTGGGGCAGTGAATCACAACTGCAATAGACTCGATCACTAGGGACACTCTCTATGGTGTAGGCAATTCTTCAAAAAGTCCATTGTATACTCGAGGGTTCATCACCGTGTACACATAAGCCCGCCACCGAACTCTATTCTGAGCATCCAGTTCGCTCTATCGATTCCTGTCTCTCTAAGGTCCATCTTAACGTTATTCTCCCACCTACAACTAGAACTTCCCAGCGGTCTCCTCACTTCAGGCCTCCCAATAAATACCTTGTAAACACTCCTCCCCTCACCCATACAACGCTTACCTCGTCCTCCACGATTTAATCACCCTAACTATATCATCTGAGGAGTGCAGGCCGTGAAGTTCACCATTGTGAAATTTTTTCCATGATTCATTTTTCCCCCCTTTTAGGTCCAAATATCCTCCTCTACACTCAGGTCTCAAATGCCCTCAATCTATGTTCCTCCCTCAAAGTGAGAGACCAAGTTTCGCACCCACATAGCACAACAGGTAAAATTAAACTTTTATATATTTTAATCTTTAGAATTTTGGTATGAGACGGGAGGACAAAATATTTTGAACAAAATAATAACAAGCATTCCCTGAATTTAATCTGGTCATTATTTCGTCAAGAACGTCATTCCGACTTGTTAGTGTCATCCCCATGTGCTTGAATTTTGTCACATTTTTGAACAATTCATTAGCTGTCATTATATTCTACTTCTGTCTTGAATTCTGATGTTGAGACTTGATCATACACTTTGTCTTTTCTGCGTTTATTTCTAGACCAATAATCCCTACCGAGTGTTTCTGTGTTCGCTTTTATAGCATTAATATTATAAACCAACAAATTAATATTATTAGCATGGACCAGAAGGTGATGTGTCTCAATCAATTCAAAACCGCCCTGATTTTCTTGGACGTTCCTGATGGCATATTCTATGGCACAATTAAAAAGCAGTGGCAATAGAACATCTTCCTGTTTAAGGCTATTCTGAATAGAAAATGTGTCAGATAAACGTTTACCTACACGAAATTTACTAGAGGTTTCACTTAAACACGTTTTAATTGGCCTAACTAGCTGTTTAGGTACACCAAATTCAAGCAAAATATTGTAAATAGCTTCACTTTCAACTGAGCCATAGGCATTCTTGAAGTCTATGAATAGTTGATGTACTGTCCCATGGTATTCCAACTTTTTTTGATATCTGGCGAATGTAGAAATTTTTATCAATTGTAGACATATTACGACGGAACCCACAGTGATAATCTCCAGCAATTTTATTGACAATTAGAGTCAGCCTCGGCAGAAGAAATTTCGATAACACTTTGTAGGCAGATAAGAGGGAGATGTCTCGATATTACTACAATCAGTCTTATCACCGTTTTCATGAAATAATGGATTCCTTCCGCTGCTGTGGCATTTCATCCTGATTCCATACAGAGCAAATAAGTGTGTATCCCGAAACGCAACGTTTCACCTCCTACTTTGATAATTTCGGCCGGAATTTCATCAGTATCCGGGGATTTATACTTTTTCAACTTCTCAATACTTCGATGTGGTTGTGGCACTAATGTTTCTGTATACATCTCCAAAAAAATTCTGTAATCAGTTTTAAATTAATTAATTTAGTTTTTAGGTTTTCCTTTTTCTAATTCCTAAATGTTCTATTGGTATCACTTCTTAAATGTTTCAGATTATCTGCACTGATTTGTCTTGGGATTTGCAGCCACTGTAATTTAGCCTTCTTCCGTTTGTCTTTTAATTTTGAGCAGTCATCATCAAACCATGGTTTACTATGCTTTAGTTTGTGATGTCCTATATTTTCCTTGGCTGAGGTCTTGATATTGTCTCTAATACTTTCCCATGCGCTCTTAATATTCAAACTGCCAACTAAGTTCTCTTAAGACGTAAATCTATTGGAGATTTCTATCTGACACTTTTTCTTAACTTTTATATCATTGATTTTCTTAAAATCAAATCCTTCTAAATCCTTTGCCTTGATTGTTTGCTTAATGAAAGTCCCTCCCTTAATTTTGCCACTACCAGATAATGGTCGGTTTCACAGTAAGCTTCTATGGAAGATCTGACATCTAATATCTGATTGCATGTGACACCATCAGAAGAAGTCCAAGTATGTTTATGAATGTCACGGTGAGGGAATGCTGTACATTTGACAATTAGATATTTTAAATTGTAAAACTTACTACACAGACCCCATTATCATTACTAACTTCATGTAGACTTTCCCTATGATTAATCGGTTTAAAAATGTCCTGCCCCTCTACCTTTACATTGAAATCTCCTATCAAAATGTTCACATTATTAACCCCACGCCGAACACCCAAGCTGGAGGACCACCCCTTGTCGGATGTCGCGACTGCTTATTCAACATATTCGCAGCTACCGTTCATATCTGGAGGCCTTCTCCTCCATCCGTAACCTGAGGACTCGCCAAGGGGCCCACCTAAATACAAACGTTCTTTATAAAGTTCGGGACGAGTTGAATTTTCATCTGGACATCTGCCGTGTGACTCGCGGAACACATGTCGAGTCTCTGTAAGATGCGTGCAAGACGTTTAGAGTTTATCTGTTAGTGGTGTATGTGTAAATTTCCAAATATTTCGCACTTGTTTTCTGCTTCATTTTTAAGGTGTTAAGTTTTCTGTGCTCACTCCGTGTTTGTTTTAAGCGTATTATTGAGGTGAGATATATGGGTCTGAAAGTATAATTTACATACATTTCTCATTAGCAATTTATGTCGTAACAATAACGTTTTCTGCCCAGTAATGTTAAATAAGGTCGTAATTAGTAATTGCATTATGTAAACTGCATCAGTTCTAAAATAATTTGCATCTTAGGCAACACAGTTTCAATCAATTGTGCATATATAGCCTAAATGTAAGTTCCCAGATTAAATTCAGTTAGACCTTTGTCAGCCAGTACAACTTATTTTGTGTAACGAGGAAACAGTCATTCAAATTTAATGTCTGAACTTCAATAATTCATAAATGAAGCCAGGTCTTACCTGCGACAGGTGCGAAGGCATAATGGCTGCCAGAAACTCTGTAATCAAATGAATAAACCTGGAAAAGAATTAAAAAGCACCCATCATTGCTTATCTCTTGCCTGTATTAGTTGGATGTGTTGCACAGCGTCGAATGGTAGGATGATTTCATAAATTGTGGATTAGAATAATGTGAAATAAAGTGATGGTGGCCCATTTCTTTGCAAAATACCAACAATTTCTGGAGTTATTGACGAAGCTACTTATGCTTCAACTATAGTCGGTCTCCGAGTCAAGGCATTCCCCGACCCTACAGGATACGAAACATAAGTTCTAAGTACTCGTCCGTGGCATTCTAGATTATTTAAATTCCTTTTCAGTTATTTTAATCCTGACAGCAAGAACGCAGTTTTATAGCCAAGAAAACCCGATAACGAACTCTTATACGTATAGTTACGTGCATTTTGTTTATGGTTTATTTTTCAAAGCTGTTAGCCTAAATTTCAACCCACAACCTCCCGAATAAGAAGCAGTTAAAATAAAGTAATTTAGTATGATATGGAATATTATCACGTAAAAGGAATATTGAGATTTATGTGAAATATTATTGTTGTAATCAAGTGATTTACACTACATTGAACTGAAAATTAACCTTGGATGGGATAAACGAAAGCAGTATAACAAAATTCCAGCAGGATCTGAGTTTTCACAGCGATGAGTACGAAGATGGCTGTCTGTCTTCTGGACTGTATCGCCGTGTAATCTGGCAGAACTCTGCCGACATTCCAGAGTTCTTTACCGCATCCATCAACTAGGCAATGAGTAAGCCCTGCTGATGGAGGCAGGAAGGACCTCTGAAACGTTCGTAAACTTCTACAAATCTACATGGCGTTAAAACCCAAAAGGTAGACAACATTTCAGTGGTTGGTTAAAATCATACAACAATAACGGAAACGTCACATAAAGACGTACATGGTTTCTTCGTGGCGATATGACTGGTTGGACAATCTCCAGGCTACATTTGTATTTGGTTTTCATATTTACTTTGGTCGACCACAAATGGCAAATTTAATAAAATCTTTCTCATTATTTGGGATGAAACGAATGGAATAATTGGGCTATGACATCTCCATTTCGTGTTCATATTATACACTTGTGCAGAGAAAGCAAAATGTATTGAAAACAAATTTAATTACACCGGTTAACATGTAAAATGTTATGAAAACGAAACTAACCAATCTTGACTAATTTTAGTCTACTGAACATGAAAATCACATTAAAATTTATCGAATGGCCCCTGTTTTCGAATTACGGCTGTGGTCTCATATTAGCGAGATACTTTACATTATTATCAGTTATAGTACCACCACGTTCTTATCACGTGATCATCAACTGTCGCCCCACTCTGCATTACGTGATAAGTTGTTGCTGCCTCAAATGCATCTTCAACTCTTGCAGTATTCCCCGAATCCGGCCAGGTACTGGGTAATTTGTTCTCAGTTAACGGTTCTCTGTGAGATTCCTACTTCTTGCGCAGTATTTGTGTCGTGGAAGATAAATATGCCCCGTAATTATGTGAATAGTCCAGATAACTTCTGTTATATATATGGAGAAGTCACGTTTGCTTCGTTAAAGTGTACGTTAACTCAAGCCATAATAAAGGCTTACGAATTGTACTTTGGGTGTAAAGTAGGCGATTAGGACAAGAACTGGGCTCCACACATATGCTGCACTAACTGTTCACAAAAACTCAACTCGTGGATGAATCGTAAGGGACGTTCTATGCCTTTCACAGTGTCCATAGTATGGAGGGAGCCAACAAATCACATAACAGATTTTTACTTCTGTATGGTGACAATTAATAAAAAGTAGACAGTGACGTACCCAAATATACCATCTGCATTTCTCTCCGTCTCTCACGGTAAACTATTACCTATTCCTGAACCACCCGAAAGTTTTTCTGTAGACTCTGATGAAGATGAAAACACTGATGATGTTCAGGCTGAGCTTGATATACACGAAGAAGTACAGCAACCGTCTACGTCAAGGGATCCACCATTTTGTACAAGCCTCTATCCTTCTGAACCACATAAGATCACAGAAAGTGAGCTTAATGACCTCATCAGGGATCTCGAACTGCCGATGAATAAGGCAGAGCTTTTGGCTTCGAGGCTACAACAGTGGAATCTTCTAGATCATTTTGTGAAAGTGACAACATTTCGTACTCCAAACAATGACTATGATAAATTATATCAAACAGAAGGTGAACTCACTGTTTGTAATGATATTGCTGGTGTAATTGCAGCAATGAACATGAGGCACGTTCCCGAAGAAATAGAACTGTTTATAGATGCTTCTAAGGTTAGCCTTAAGGCTGTGTTATTATGCAATGGAAATATGCTGCCTTCAATACCTATTGCATATATCGTCCACAAACAAGAAACATACGTAAAGATGGAGAACATCCTCTTATGTGTACACTACCTGAAATATGAGTGGCATATATGTGATGATTTAAAGGTAATCGCCATTTTGTTGGGACTACAAAAGGGTTACACCAAGTATTGTTGTTTTCTCTGTGAGTGGGGCAACCGTGCCAAGGTTATGCACTACAAGAAGAGGAGTTGGCCTGAACGAAAATCATTAACACCTGGAATGAAGAACGTAGCATTTGAACCTGTGGTAGATCCAAGTAAAATTTTGCTTACACATCAAACTGGGACTCATTAAAAATTTGTAAAGGCTTTGAACGTGAATGGTCCTGCATTGACATACTTGCAGGAGAAATTCCCAATACTTAGTACAGAGAAGATTAAGGCATGCGTTTTTATTTGTCCACAAATAAGGCAAATTTTCAAAGACTAGCAGTTCGAATGTATCCTTAGTGATAGCGAGAAATTGGCGTGGAATGCCTTTCGAAATGTTTCGACTGGTTTTCTAGGAAAAGTTAAAGCCGGAAACTACAGGTAGGTTGTGGAAGATCTCATGCCTTGTTATAAAAAACTGGGGTGCAACATGTCATTGAAGATGAATTTCTTGCACTCACACCCGGATTTCTTCCCGTCAAACTGTGGTGTCGTCAGCGACGAACATAGTGAGCGCTTCCGTTAAGACATCTCAGCGATGGAGCAAAGATACAAAAGCAAATGGAGTGCCACCATGTTAACCGATTATTGTTGGATGGTGAAAAGGGATGCTCCAGAATCTAAATACAAGCGAAAGGCGAAAAAGCGCTGTGTTTGACAAAGGTATGTTTATAGCTATATCTTACTGCCCTCTAAATAAATAGTACTTTGTATAAATATAACAAAATAGTTGTTTTCGAAAACAATAACCAATCTGCCCATTTAAGCACTTTTTCCATGTTTAGCAACCCAAAATCTATAAAGTTAACTTACTTTCATGCCCACAACAAGAAATTACCCAAAATTTGTTGGACAGTGTTACTTACCCCTGCAAAAAGGAGAACGCAGACGACAAAGGAGAACATGTTTGGTGTTACTGTTCTTCGAGTACGCAGATCTCTTGATCCTCCGACTATTTATACCCATGATCTGAAATAAATCCATGTGCCTCGTTGCATGAGCTACTTAATCTGACGCTGGCATTAAGAACAAGAGTTTTAGCGTGCATAAAGACTTTATAACCTACAATAAAATACCTAGTAAAACGTGAAACAAAAGCTCTAAAGTCAATAAAATATTTTTTGACGATTCTGTTTCTACCTCTTACTAGCAATATGCCTATTGTAATAGTGGGACTAGATTCAGACTAGCTTGCTGTAATTATGTACGCTACAGTCAACGAAGACCACAAATATCTGCCAGGAAAACCGGCTTATATTAGGAATTTAAACCCTTAACCTCCCAAGTACACTCGGTTAAGGACTTGTGGAAGAGCTAATTTCACTTTCATATCTTTTAATTATAATCTACACAAAATATACAGAAGATGGCATTAGCATTATGAAAAATATTATGTTTTTGTGATGTAGCCATTGTCAAGCAGATGGATTCTATGAAAGAAATCTGGCCGTCGTAATTACATGTCGTACTTCATGTCCTTTAGAAAGGCACTATAGAGTGGACACAAAAATTAGTGACTGAAAAATAAATGATTAATGTGAATAGGCTATACTGTTTTGTTAGAGAATTTAGACCCAATAAAATGACCAACTTTTATTTGCTTAATGACTTTGTGTCAATACTTTGTTTCATATAAACAACAGTAACATTACTCTGAATAGCCTTATTATTTACGTAAGACCTTTCAATATAAACTTTCTTGGAATATTACGAGAGGTAATAACATTTTTATCAGTGTTGAAAGTTCTTGGCCACAGAATATTAAATAATAATGCTTAAGGTGTACCTGTTAATGACATAAATTCATGGTCAATAAAATAAGTTATGTACATAAAAAAACTCGAATCTTAGAAACAACTATAGTTAGTACTCAAAATATGAATTATCAGTTAACAATATTGTACTTAAAGCGGCAGGTGTCGTTTGGTGTGAACTAAGTCTATTCTAAAAGGCACTGACGATGGTGTGTTACAATCGGGATCACTGAATTCTTGAACAATGTCCATTGTCTGTGACTGAGATTAGCTCTTTCTATCGGACCCAACTGAGTAGGTTCCCCTCCTCACTTTTTACCTGAGGACGGAAGCAGATCCAGCTTCCGAAACGTAGTATTCTTTAGAAAAAACACAGACGATGGACATAGTCCAAGAATTTAGAGTTCCCCAAATTGGTTTGATTAGACTTGCAATGAATTGGTTGATTTAGATGTGTTTGGATTTAGCTTGTTTGGTCTGGATTGGTCTCATTATTCACTTTGTGATTCTGTACCATTGCTGCGTTGTTCAGCCCTGCTGTCAGGATTTGTTGTAAAATGATCAAGAACTGTTAATTGAGGAGGATATGAGGGAAGAACTTACAGCAAATGCGAACATTCCCCCAGAGTGATCACAACAATTTTGTCACCACAACAACTTCACACCTGAGAATAAAACCACGTAACTCTCGAATGGCTGAACACGTGTTAATATTCGTGATTGGGTCTTAAAGAAAAAGTCTTCATTGACTGCATAAGGATGAGATCAGTTGAAACCAGTGACATATTCACTTGGTTATGTATTTAAATAAATACCCAAAAACTATAGTCTGATACGTAACTAAAGGGAACATTAATGCATTTTACATTAAACTTCTACAAAATTAACCGTTATAAGTTCAGTTTCAATCACCATATTTGGATTAATTACATATTTGGTCGTTCCTAACTCCACGAGAGTATAAGGTAATTTATAGGTCATTCTTACAGTTAAGAAAATATCTGTAGCCTTAAAATCCTCTCGGGCTATCAGCCACGTCAAGTTAAAACATGAAGAGACCAACACACAATCGCCGAGAAAGCTCAAGATCATACATCTGTAGCCTACTTCAGCTCACAATTGGAAAGTTACTAAATGTAAGATATTTTGAAATTATTAAGAAATGCCGGCATCCTCTTATTACCTTCACATTTCTCTTCATTAGACATTCTTGTTATATTATATATGAGTTAGTTAGGTCTAGACTTGAGTATGCCTCGGTTGTATGGAATAATATTACTCTGACTGATCCTAAAAAAATTAGAAAGTATTTGTCATTCAGTCATGGACACTGTTGGTATTTGTGTGCTCTCAAGGCACATAAGAGTTTTTCTGCTCTTAGTGTGAGCAGAGAAATGAGACATTATCCTTCATATAAGTGTGCCAGTGCTGGAAATGACGTATGCAGATTTTTGGACATATTCAGCAAAGGCAGTGTCTCCTTACAGGACACTCACTGTACAGATTGATTGATGTAATTTTTAACTACTTATATTTTTTGCAATGTCTGCCTGTAAATGGCTATTTGTGCCGTTAGCATACACCTTAATAAAGGAATTGAATATAGGAATTGGATTGAGTAGTATGTCAATGAATACGTTTCTTCATGTTTATTCATATGCTTTTGTTTTTGTATTAATGTTATTAATTTGTGCTGACTCTGTAATTGGCTCCTGAAGCTGTTGAGTTAGCACGTTAAAATAAAGAATTGAATTATTATAACCATAATTGCTATTTATGCTTTTGAAGTTATTATTATTATTATTATTATTATTATTATTACTGATTAAATTAAGAGAAGATTAATTCCAGAAAATATTTGCGGCCATTTATTTCACAATATATTAGTTTGGTGTGCCTAAAGATAAAAATATGGTCTAATTCTATTTGTTGTTTTGTATGGACACGAAAATTTGTATCTAACTCTGAAGAAAGAACTTAATTTGTGGGTGCTGAGGATATTATTTGGATGTAAAGAGGACGTAAGAGGCGAGCTTTTGGAACGCATTAATGGTCATACGGATTTTGTAACAGCAGGAATCAACGGATTCCAATTTCTACAGTATGATGTGATCAACTACGTAGATTGTGAAAAACATTCACCTTCGAAGACCGACGTACAAGTTAGTGAGGATAACTAGCCCGACACGGAATTCGTTTGACTGTCTTCATTGCCGGAGAATTCTCTCAAATATTGATCTGAAACTGGAGGAATGCATTTTGCAAGCATGTATCGAGCAAAGTTCGACTTGCATATCAGTTTGGTATTTGATAACTTAGGGCTCGCTAGTATTTTCTGCCTGACTATTTTCTTGGACTTCAGGTGAAGGTGAGGAGACATGCAGACCTAAGCAGTTCCCTGATATGTTGTATTCAAATAATCGTACTTTGTCTAGTCTCACTGCGGTGAGATATCTTTAGTATTATTTATTTCAAGTCCTTATTTTGTTTCAAGTGAATTAAGGACGAATCGTCTTACGGCTTACGAGCTGGAACGAACGTGCTGCCGTCACGAGAAACAAGTGGATTCGAACTAATCGCTGCAGGCAGCTTAACCAACACTAAGGCGATTTACCTTCGAAGCAGGAACAACAAAAATAACATAGGAAGTAGCTATATTCTGTTGATAAGTCTACTAATTGCTTTGTTTCATGTAAAGAGATTAATTAGCACATTTGTTCGTGAATGGCTTTAGATTTCTGTTCGGAATATTTAATCGTTTTTCGACGTTGTCCGGTTGGTACTCCTGCAAGTCGATATTATTCAGCAGTAGGGCCAATACCGTTCTTGTGGAAGTTATTGAAATTGGTAAACACGTTCCGTATAAATCAATATATACAAACAAGGAGGGAATAAAAATTACTTGACAACTTATCTTTATTAAAGCGTTTGTATTTTTTCAATTATTATAATTCCAGGTTTATAATTTTCCATAAAAATGTAGGGGATTGATTGTGTATATCGATAAGACCAGAAGCTGTCGATAAAGTAATGGTTTGTGATTTTAAACGTGTCGTTTGTTTATATTTACAGATTGCCGAGGTTATAAATCCATCAAGTAAGGCATGGCTGATAATGCCTTTCACCTGAAATGGAACAATCATCTTCAGAATATGTATTCTCAGTTAGAAACTCTTTACAATGAACAGAGTTTAGTGGATGTGTCAATATCTTGCACTGATGGTATATTGAAGGCGCACAGGATAGTTTTATCTGCATGCAGCCCCTACTTTGAATCAATCTTCAGAGACAATTATTGCAAACATCCAGTATTAATTCTGAAAGGAGTCACTTCACAAGAAATGCAGGCTCTTCTTAAATTCATGTATAAAGGCTCTGTTGAAGTACTGGATGCAGATTTACAGTCCTTTATGTACACTGCCAATGAACTAAAAATACGAGGACTTGCAGATGAACTGCTTAAACAGACCATTAGATTAGTAGCTGAGAAAGGTGTTTCATCTGATGTAGAAAATAAAGATTCTGTAGGTGTAGAAAATTCTGGTCATATTGATGATGTGAAGATTACTGATGTGAGAACACCAGATATTATAGAAGATCAAGTAGAGAAATGCAATAAAAGTATTCCACGTGAAGATATTAAAGAAAATACAAGACGGGCCTCAGAATCTCAGAATAATGACATATCTTCCAAACAGCTTGAAACTTCTGCAATTGAAAAACCGTCCTTGAAGCAAAATTCTGTAAGTATACTGTTATAAATCTGAACCATTAGAATACAGCATAATGCATGATAAGAGTACTTCTTTAATATAAGAAAAACTTACATTTGCAATTGCTTCATCTATTCCATTATATGAATCTAAATTGTATTTACTTCATTCCACACATTACCATGATAAGTACTTTGACATTTATAAAATAAATAATGGTTGTCATGATTGCATGAAAGAATGCAAACATGTCACTTCATTTCTTATTGTGAAAGTTTTTTCACCATTGTGTTGTGAATATTTATTTTAATTGTCTGATTATATTATATGTTTCCCTGCCATGTCATACTTGCGACAGTTATGGAAGCAGCACCAACTTATACAAAGCACATTTACTAAATTTCAAGACATAAACTAACCAATGTTTAACATAATAGATCATGAATATGTTAATCCCCTCTTATCCAGAAGGAGTGCCTGTGTCGGAAGATATAATGCCTTGGAAATTATTGTGTAATGTTGGCAACCAAGACTTGTCTCCTTGTTAGCATTTAATGGAGCTTCTCTTTTTTTTTTCTTTGTGGTATTTATGCTTTATTAGAATAAATTATCAGGCATGATTATACTGCATATTGATGAATGGTATTTCAACTAAGTAAACAAAAGAATTCCAGATATGCACGTACTAATTGATTGCCAGAACACTATGCATTGGAATATTATAATCACTACTGAACATTAAAAATATATTAATTATTTGTTATAAAACATTAAATTAAGGTGTGTAGTGTATGTTGTACCTTCACATATAAATGCTGTAAGCACAATTTAAATATAACTTTATTATATATATCTGTAAACTTGAATTTGCCCATCTCCAATTGGCTGCCAATACATTTACCACTATCGTAGCACTGCCTAGGAGTTCTAGTCATATCTCATCACTCATACTTAAAAATGACTAAAAATTAATACAGTGAAATATCATTACATGTACTGTGCATTGTTAAGCATCATAACTGCGTTGTATTAAAGACTATATGTTGAGAATGTACTTTGTATAAGATGCACATTCTTTGCTAATCATTGAAATTTTAGGCGATTGTCTTCTGGGATGTTGCACCATGTAGTTTGGTAAAAGTTAACTGACATTTCAGATGTGCTTGTTGCCACCATAATCAGGGCATTGGCACAAAGGACCTATGAGACTTTGGTAAACTTCTGCCAGACTACACAGTGCAACATCCCAGACATATATGACTTGAAGCTTTCACAGCAACTAAATGCAATAAAATCTTCTTGGGTGACTAGCTACATCAATATGGGTCCATAGTCCAGTGTTTCAGAGACCTTCTCTGTGTCCATCGCCAGGGAATAATGATGGGATGAGTGATTGCTGTTTATTGCTTATGTACGTACTTCGTGTCCTTTCCTGTACAGACCTTGACCAGTGGGGATTGCGGATGAACCCATCTTTGAAACTATTCAGAGTTGTTGCTCCTGGACCTTTGTGTTAGAGCAACTTGAACAGTGCTGTCTAGGAGCAACCAGTCCTTCATCTTCATTCAGGAAGTCCCATTGTCTTCACCAGCGGTAACCCCTCTGGCCTCTCCGTGCTGGTTAACCTGGTTCTTTATAGTTGAGGTCACTCTCCAGATTTCATTCTGTCTGTGTTGGTTAACCTGGTCTTGGTCCTCCCTGACCCTGTCCTGTCTGAGTGTTGCTTAATCTTATTTGTCATATGAAGTAAGTTAATGAGGAATACCATGCCTGACTCAACATGAATCATTGTCTATATTCAAATTGTTGGGGTGCAGTTGAATTTCCTGTACTAATCTGCCCATGTATCCTGTGTTCCTGGCTAGTATGGTGCCCTTACCAGAATCATTTTTGTTACCAGTTTGTGTACAGTGTTCTGTCACTGCAGATTTCTCCAGTTGGTGGTGTCAAATGTGGCATTCATGCTCCCTTCATGAATGCCATCCCATAAATGTCTTCCCAGGTGACAGTCATCTTCATACTCGCAGCTGTGAGAACCTGAAATCTCATGTTGAAATTTTGCTTCACACATCTCCTGTTTCATTATATATATAGGAGACTGTCTGGATAGATAAGTGGGGAGAAGGAAAAGATAAATTACAAAACTTGAAAACTGTTATCAGGATAATGAATAGTAGATTGTACAGTTATAGTGTACTGAAGTTTCTGTGTTGTATTTCAGTCTGAAACTAATTCTATGAAGGCAACAGCTCCACCAGTACCCTTGTCATATACCCGTGAAACACGATTCAAGGGACGGAAAAGAGTCTCTGTTGGCTTCCTTCCCAGTAGTCGAACCAAGAGCACAGAAAAGCAATTGAGTGAAAACAAATCGGTGTCTAGTGAAAATACTGTTAAGAAGATTATGGTCACAACCAAAGATGAGGCACATCCTGAAGCACAAAGAACAGGCAAGAGATTAGGCATCTCATTGGAGAATGGAAAACAGGCTGAAACTGGAAGTTCAGGTAAGAATTTTAGAAAGGATGTGAAACCAGAGATGATATCTCTTGGTACTGTTGAAATAAAAGAAGAAGTGCAGGAGATGGACATGTTCTGTATATCTGCCCTAGCAGAACAGAGTGCAAGCCCTGATCCTGCTGATGATGCAGAAGATACTGAAGCAGATGACATAAAGGAAGAATGGAATACTGATACAGTGTGTGCTTTCTGTTGTCTCGATTGCCACTCATCCACAGAACTCAAGAAACACCTTCGTGTTCATACAGGAGAGAAACCCCATGAATGTGATCTCTGTGAGCTTGCATTTGCACGTGCTTCTCACCTTGCACGGCATCGCCGGGTGCACACAGGTGAGCGCCCCTTTACCTGCAGCGGTTGCGGTCGCTCATTCTCTCGTCAGGACAAGCTGAAGCAGCACGCTCGTCGCCATCATGTAGCAGAGCCCCCAAAGACCCACTCATTTCGCATAGACAAACCACGCAGGCCAAGAGGCAGACCACCGAAGGTAACTAGTTGAAATTCCTTTATTTAAAGATAACACATCATGTCTCAACTTACAGATTCTTTACCAATTGAAATACTGGATAATGTATTTCAGCATGAGCAGTAGTATATCCAGTTTCAATCCATGGCTGTTCACATTACCTAAACAGAACCAGTTTGTATGGCCGCACAGTCTACGGTATGTGTTTTGATGGCTTAAACAGCATTATTTTAGGTTAAAATCCCATGTAAGAAGTGTTTTTCATTATTTTGCTGTCCTGTGTAGAAAACATAACCCTTGCATATCATGTTAGTGAAGGCACTTTTTGGGGAATTTAAAACTTCAGCATCATCAAATTTGTGACAGTCATCATCACGTACATTGAACTTAGAAGCGTATCATAGTAGTAAATCAGACATCAGTACAGGGAAATGTAAAATGCTATGATGGATGAGGCATGTAACTAAGATAAGGAGGAATGTACACACTATCTTGGTATATAAACCTTTTTTAAGACGAAGAAAGAGGTGGGAGAGTAACATTAAGATGGTTGTGAGGCTGGGAGGCGAATGGGTTCTCAGTAAATATTAGGTCCATTGTTGGGCTTTAGTAATAATACTATTGAAACTTCAGGCTCTGCTGTCACAGAGTTTAGTTTGTAATCATGAAACAGACCATACAACTTTAACACTAAATTCATCAAATCAGATTGAGTAACAATAAACTGAAAAATTCCAAATGTGTATAACTCGTAACTGGAATTTGTATTTATGCCAGTGATAGCCACTGTGCCTACAAAGTAACTGATTCCATCAAAGTACTCCTAGAAAAGCCAGTACTATCCTTAATCAAGAAATCTCCACTTTGTGGAACTTGAAGATTTATTAACATGTTAATGGGAGACCACCACTGGTCTTATCCTGAGCTAGATGAATCCAATCCACATCTTTGCACCCTTTTACCGTAAGATTCATTATATTATCCTCTCATCTATACTTGCATCTTCTCATCAGACTTCAGAACAAAATTTTATGTATATTTATCATCTCTCCCATGCTATAAGCTCTACCCATCTCATTCTCCTTAAATATATCTTTGTAATAATTGGTAAAGAGTACAAATTAGAGAACCTTATACTTTGTTGTTGTTTTTTCCCAGTACTCTGTCACTTTGTCCTACTTTGCTCCAAACATTTGTCTCAGCACTATGTTCTCATACGCCTTCATTCTGTCACATATTAACCATTGCATCCAGAATAGCTTTCCAATAATTCCTGTATTTGCAGTGTTACATAACGCTGCTTTCAGGTACCCCTACCAGCAAGTTAACTTTTGTGAGCAACTCTGACATCTGCTTCGCTGATAGTGTGATCTGTCTTAATCTCTTAATATTATATATAATAGTATATTCCATATATTACATGTAATTCATGTATTTGTGTATTAAGAGATGGCACAAATGTGCAAGATTTTAGAACTCTTTTTATCTTGGACACATAGGTCTCTTGTAAGTATTATTTGATTTTTTGTAGAACAGCTTAGCAGTTCTTGCATACCTGTAGCATAAAGCATGACAGTAATATTAATTTATTTTCTTTAGTAAATCATTCAAATAGTATTGTAATATTATTTACAGAAATAATTAATTCCATTTAGCTGTCACTTTCAGATTTACATAAGGAATGTATTTCTTTATTTTAATCTTTCATGTTTGTATCTGTTAGATGCTTGTTATGTCACGAAACTCAACTGCTGACCGAAGAAGTATTCTTAACTTTACACCAGCCCTAAATGAAGTTAGCAATGCTTCTTTGCCATTTGGTGATACAAGTTACCTGTCTTCATTGTCCTTGGGACAGCAACGATACAACGACCTGACTATCAGCCCTATCATGGATCCTGGTCCTTCATGTAGTCGCTCCATAGGAACAAGTCAGAAGATGGCTGAGGATTTGCTCCAGTCAGTAAGACAACTTGGTGAATGCACAATACAAGCCTTTCCAGGTCATAGTCCTTTAAGAACCAGACTACAATGACAATTGTCACAGGACAGGGACAAACCTGAAACTGCAGCAGTGTCGGTTCATGTTTCCAGCAGGCATACTGAGGTTAAATTATTTAATCTTTAATACAAAATTAAAATACTCACACGTGACAAGCTACTGTAGCATTTTATAAAGATATGCTGATTATAATAATATTGTGTAATGTTTTGTATAATATTTGAGTGCATTGTGTATTGTGTTAGGTTAAAATTCATTGTGTTCTCATACTTTAAACTGAGTACCTCACAACTTAATATTCAAATGGCAGTATTTTTATTGTTATAGAATCTCATTTATTCATCTTTATAGGACTGCCAAAGCATTAGATGAACAACAAACTTATAATTGAAAGTGATCAAGTATGGCCACCAAGAGGCTGTTGACAACAGTGAAGCTGAAGTTTATCTTGTGTTAGACAACATATGCAGTAATACAAGTTTGTAATACAAATGGGTGTTTGAGAAGCAATATTAGGACAACAGTTAAGGTGGGCAAATTAGATTGCTTTAGTTTGTTTTAGTTTAGACTGTAAGCTCGACAAACATGATTTTATTTCAGATATGGGCAGGGACCTTTTGCTTCATGGCAAAGTGTGTACAGATGAGGTCTATGGTCCACTAAGCCTCCTATCCAGTGGGATTTGTGACTGTTTTCCCAAATTTAAAGAACTAAAGTGTGAAGCTGACCACCAGCCTCTGTCTAGTGCTAGGAGTAAGACTGTTAACTTTACCTCCACTCCCCACATGTCTTAATGCTGTGGTGCCTAATTACATAGACAACTGTTTCTTTCAGTACACCACTAGTGGATCAGAAGGCTCTTTTTTTCTTTCTTCTTCTTCTTGACTACTAGACACAATTGTCACTTTCACAATATTTATTGAACTTCAGAATGTTTTCTGTAGTTCACATTGCTTACATAATTTGTGGTTTGTTATGTTAATTTTTTAAATTCCACTGTATAAGTGGTTTGTAAAATTCTGGGCTTTGTTACATACCCCTTTTGAGTTTCCTGTTATTCTAACAGTCCTGACACTTCTTGGATTTGAAGTGCTTCTGGAAACTCTTCATTCATGATATTCAGTTGCCATATTACGCTTTGGATTATCAATGGCACATTTTTGAAAACTTGATTCTCGTTTAAGTACTTTTCAGTTCACAAAACATAAAAAGTTTTAAATCCTGTGAATAGGGTGGGTGTTACTTGTGCTGCTTTCGGTGAAGAATATCCTAATAGATTGAGGGAATCAGTGTATTTTCATGATGCAACACGTAAAAGAAATACCATTGTTTCCTCAGTTAGTGATGATGATGATGATGAACATCTAGGGCATGGATAATTTTCTCCTGAAATTCTGCTCTTTTAACCCTTAAAGACCAGCAGAGTCTTTTAAAACATGGCAGTGGTATCACTACTTGGCCCGCCACATGCCTTAAGACACAACGTGCATCCCATCATGTTACATAACTTTGTTATCATATTGGATTTTAATTCATGAAAACAATATCAATGTACTTTAAAAGGATGTTTTATCAAAACACACACACAGCATAACATAACTGGACCAGCAGGAGAGACAGGGATTTTAAAGGCTGAAATCAAGCAAACCACTCAGATGTTCTCATGTAGTTAAGATGTTTTTCTCTAAATGCAGATTCAGGTGTTTCTTAGATTTTCCACTGTTGTCTTTCAGAGTTAGTCTCAGTATCTGATACATAGATTCTTTGTAATGTTAGCCATTTCCCCACTGTGAACACTTGTACACAAAACATTGTGTGTTAATACAATACAATAAGAACATAAAGTTATCCCTGGTACTTACGAAGCACATCATGAAATTATGTGGGGTAGTGGGGATATAGCTTTTCTGTTTTTTGACCTCGGCAGTAGAGAGAGGTGAGAGTACATCTTCATGCCCTTGTCACATTACCTACATGGATAGGACATGTCATACCCATTGGATAGGTGGGTGGGAGTGTCTGCTCCAAGACAGTAGCCTGTCTGGATGCAGAGACTAAGAGAATATATTTTGCCCTTACAAGGCAAGTCCTGATTGTCCAGCCTTTAGTCATTTACTACATGAACTGACCTCTTCCAGTTCCTTCATTATATACAAAATGTATTTGGTAATAAGTACAAAAACATCAGATGGGACATAGTGTGAATACTAAACCAAACCAAATGGTCTTAGAAATATACAGGTTTATATGCTTTCAAATGTAATTACATCCCTTTTAATACAGAAAGTGGACAAAAGTGGCAATCACAGTTATTTTATGATATATATTATGTGGTTTAAACTGAATAAGAAGTTCATATGAACACGAGATATTAAACCCTTCCTTACAGACCTGTGGCTGCTTAAAGGAAAGGCATGTTCATAAATAAGGGTTGTGTTCAGTAATAAACTTGCTTCCTCATCATGTGAACTTATCCAGGCCCATTGGCTCAGTGTTTTACTTTTACCATTTCCCCAGTTTCTTTATAACAACAATAGCTGTATTCTTACCGCGTACTAGTCGTGCAAGTGTTACAACAGGGACGTAATGAGTTGAGAGTATAATTTTGTCATTGTCTTCTGAACAAACAAGCTGATGATGCAATTTACTCATTGCGAGTGCTGTTCACGGACAAAGCATCTTTCACTTTCAGTGGTGTCTTCATGCACAACACACGTTGGCAGCGCAGAACTCCCATGATGTTAGGGCTATGTGATCGCAGCAGTTCTCCATAAATATTTGGGCTGGAATTGTTGGTGACCATCTCATCGGCCCATAGTTGCTACCAGTATGGATGAATGGCAGTCAGTACTAATTATTTTTGCAACAGGAGTTACAAGCATTGGTGGCAGACATTCCGCTTCATATACAACAACGTATGTGGATGCAGCTTAATGGAGCACTTCTGCACTACCTCAGAGACATAAGGAATTTCCCAATCACAATATACTCACATTGCTTGATAGGACACCGTGGTCCTGTTTCATGACCACTGCAAAGGATTTGTGGCAGAGAGTATGACATGCCTATCAGAAGGTCAGAAACATGCCTGGTGTTTATGAACATTTACATTAATAAATAATACATTCAGCAAATAATATGTAGAATGTCATTGAAATCAGTTCCAACATATCTGGAATGCACATAATTTGACATAAAAATTTTCCTTCAATGCCATTGATATCCACATTTCATATTCAAAGGGCCAAAGAAGCTTGCTACCCTCTGTGTATACGTGAACATATTACTTTGGTTTAGGCCATAGAATTCACTCACTCATTTTTTGTACTTATTACTGAAAAATTCTGTATGTGATCCTTTAATTGTAAAATATAGATATAACCTCTATAGAAGATTCTGCTATATCTGAACTTTTGTTGAAGTTAGAAGAAACATCAGCAAACAAAGCATCAAACTCATTTCAAATGTTTGGGATGTGTGTTCTAGGAATGTATTCATAGTATCTTTAGTTGCCCCACTCTGATGAAGGATGTACTTTTAAATCATCACAAGCCCAGTAATAATGAATATTATGGACTTACACATGAAGTCATGCTTATTGGTGAAATGCAAAGGTATTGTAGTATTTTATGTTTGTGGCATATCTGCCATTTCATTTTATTTTTTACATAGTTTAGAACAGTTTATCTTTCAAGTTGTTTTATGTGTTTGTCATATGTTGGTTTTTTATAGCTATTTAGTGAGACAATTATTTAATAATTTTTTTAATCTGTTGCATTATACTCATACTTTGTGCCCACAGATTTAATGTAATTTTAAAATTCAATTTCAGAAAACTCTTTACGGGAAAGAATCCGTGAAAATAACATTTATACTTTTATACTGCCTTTGAGAAAACATTACTTACTTATTACAAATGATTTTTGATTAAGATGTGGGCAGGAGAGTAAATATTGTTTATTCTGGGAAACAAACAGAACTTTGAGATCAAAATATTGTGACACAGGCAGTACTTGGACAGCATTTCTAAATAACTACTCTTGTGATATGTACAAATAACACCACATATATGCAGTTGATTTGGTTCTAAGGAAGAATGAAAATGAATTAATATTATTATTAATTATATTGTTTTTGTAAAGGATATGGTGATTATGATTATTTTGAAGGAAAGAAGTTAATTATACCTAATTGACAGACTCAGGAAGATCTTCTGTCTAGTAAGCATTTTATATTCATATCCAAAATTATGAGTATAGGCCAGCTACTCTCCAAACACTCATTTGTCTAGATATTCAAGAACTTATTGACATTCATTTTGAATGGAGATTCAACTTCCTCTGCCAGCAGTTTTTGCAAGATATTCTGCATATATTTTCTCTGCAACAAATTCAACTGTACAATTTAACAAACAAACAAAAAAGTATCTGACATTTGCACAGTCATTTGTTTCATTAATGGTCAAACGTTTTGCTGAAAATCAATATGTTTGTAAGATGATGAGTATTTGAAGTGGTCATAACATGAGAAAGGTACCTGATACATACATAATTACAAGAACATGATTGAACGGGTTTAATGAATCTATTCTTCTCAGTTGTGGTGTAACAGTGATTGCAGAGCTGTTTTGCTTGTTTTTCTGACCAATTTTCCAGAAGATGGGTTAAAATAATCTGCCCCAATAAGGACCAGACTAACAAAGATGTATTTTTTTATTCTAGTTATTACTCTAGTATTGAACTGATTAATTTAGAGTTGATAATTTCTAGTCAGGATTGGTATCTCTCTTGATTTCAGAGTCAGTTTTACCTATGTTATAAATGTAATTTTATTTGAAGATAAAAGGTATTATTTGTGATCTTACATTTAGAATGTATTTAGATTCTACTTCTGCATCTGTTGAATCAGAAGTTTTTAGAAATGAGAATGCAGACAACTTAGACACTACTGCTATACAAATATTTTCCCAAATTATAATATTACAACTTCCAAATTGTTAAAGTGCCATTCACTCCCTTAATTGTTTATCATAACACTTTGTTAAAAATAAGGGATTTTTCTTGCTTATACTCAGTCCCTGCCGTAGTATGGATACATCTTGGACCCCAGTGTATTGAGTATAGATTAATGCTTTTTATATTTCTTTATAACATTAGTCCACATTAATGATTATGTCCTCAAGGATTCAACATGTGTGCATGATTTCAGCAATGTTGAACTGTAACAAATCTGACCCCTGTTTTTCAGACAGTTTTCTTATAACATATAACGTGTGCTATATGAAACCAATCAAACCCTTCAGCATTAAAATTGAATTTTTAATACCTGATGTAATTCACTATATGAAAAATACCTATGAAAGACAATGGACTTCAGGGTAATTCAGTCTTTCATTCAATTTTAATAAGACACAGAATTTTTGTTTCTTGTCTGTTAACAGCTGTTGTAAAACATTCATATACAAATTTATATGCAAATGTAATGTGATGTTAATGTTTAACTAGACAGCCCTAAGTGCAATGTATGGAACAAAGCAGAATTTCAAATATTTTTATCCAATGTACCTTACATTAAACCTGTATGATGCAGTCAATTAATGCATAGAATTAAAATTAAATTATGCATTTTGGAAAAAAAACTGTTCTTCAAAATTCTTGTCCAAAATTACAAATAATGTTTTTGTAATATAAAATAATATTTTTCAGCATAAATTAATAAGTATGTACAAAGTGGAATAAAAGCCAAATTGTAACTTCTATAAAATAATTTATATTATTTTAGTGCAGAGTGTTTTCAACAGTTGACAGTTAAAAAATCAATAAATAATTTTCATACTTTGTGTATGCAGGTATTTCTTTTAATCATTTATGGAATACACAGCTACAGATGAAATTACAGGCAGGTTAAACTGTGAATACTGTCATGCCCTTTCATAAAGCTCAGAATGGAATTACAGAGTATAATGTATTTATGTCAGTAGTTCCCTGGTCTTGTAGTTCCCTTGCTTAATGTGGGTATGTTCAGTATAGTGTTTCCTATGCAGTATTGGAAAGAGCTTCCAGTATTTTAGAGAAACCTATTCCCTCCAAATCATCATAAACTTTTTCTTTACTGCACAGTATTAAAACCCACAAGACTACATTGTGTACATCCTTGTGAAAATCTGAAACACTACATGGATGGTTCCTTTATTTTGGTTCAAAAACAGACATGTATATGTGAATGCTATGTATACTCAATGGAAAATATGTATTCTTTTTCTTCTAATGGAATAAAAATCCGTGTGTTATTTGAAAGTCTGACCTTGTTGTTTATTATCTGGTCAATTAATTGATTTAATTGCCTGAGTCCTTAATAGCAAAAGATCTTTATGAAGGATACTAACTGTTCTGAAGTGTTCTAAAACATTTATTTTACAAAATCTCTTTATGTATAAGTATTCTGAAAGATTGTGTATTCTGGTGAGATTTGAAGTTGAACATATCACTGAATGGACAGGATCAATATGGATTCAGCTACATCCTAACGAGATGGACAGAGGTTATGGAAACTTCTTATTCACACCCTAAAGGAATTAATAGAAGGTTCTAAGGTCAAGACATGTACTTCCTCTTGACCTGGCCTTCTTCTTTGGTGGCCATGAAATGGGTTGTTTACCTACTCCTATTGGCCCTGTCTGGGCTCAATGCCCTTTCCCCCCTTCCATGGTTGCAATTGTCATGTTTCCTTTCCATGCCTAATCCTCTACCTACACATATATAACCCACTAACATACCTACACCCAGTGCATCAAGGAGCTGACCAGCACCATCCACGAGGCCACAGTGGCACCTCCTCCCAAAGCTCCCCAGCGTGGGCCTGCGGTCTCCTCTAGTTGCTAGTATTCAGGACGAAATACGCCTGAAGAAGCTGAGGAGGCAGTGGCAGGTCATGAGGGACCCCACTTTAAAAGATCAGGTCAACCACCTCCAGGTCAGTGACTAGTCACTATGTAAAAGAGAAAACTAATGCAAATATATGGGAGTCATCTGATATTAACAGTAGACCACAGTAATGATATTTTTTTTTTATTTATTTAGTGTTCTGTCTGACGACAGGTCCATATGAACAGGATCCTTCCATCCTTTTCTCGGACTGGGACCTGTTCATATATGTTCTTGGCAGATGATCCAGAAGTGGTTTGCCATTGCCTTCTTCTGTGTGTGAATGGAGTAATTGTTGGGATGCCACGGATAAACCGGGGAAGCCCCCGGAGGAAAACTCCGTGTTGCCTAGACCATGGCCTTGCCCAACACAAGTTATAAATTCGGGCAATCGAACCCGAGACCCCAGGATTACAAGGCCAGCGTTCTAACCGCTAGACCACCATGGCACGCACTAATGATAAAGACACCATTAAGTCACCACCTTATCAGAGCAGGCACATATTAGCATGCCAGTGACATGAACACTTGTAGAATTTGTTTTTTAAACAAATCCCAAAATTGTACAAGAAAAATTCTTAAAAAGTACTTAATTGTGTAAAATTCCTAAATGGAGCGCACATATATAGGAATGTCTTTGGAACTACACTGTGAAAGTAATGTTATAATTAACGTACAAATAAATAAAAAAAAATATTGAATTTTGTCTGGATCATATAACAGTATGAGGAGCTGGGATAGCTCAGTCAGTCTAATGACCAACTGCGAACTGGACAGAGTTTGATCACCAACAGGGCCAGAGGATGTTTCTTTTAGCCCCCATGCCCAGATCAGGCTCTGGGGCCTAACAAGACTCCTGTATAAATGGTATTGGGGTCCTTTCCCAGGTGTAAAGCGTGGCGTCTTCCTTTTACTTCTCGATCTACGAGGAGGCATGTTTCACACTTTGTATGTGGCTTATTGAATTATCTGAGTTAACCACTTTCTATTGATGTCGCTTCTGTAATCCGACTTTCACGAACTGACTGCCACCTAGTAAGCAAAAGGGAAATTTGTCCATGAAGTGTAGCGGGAACAGATACGTTCAGTCATGACAAGATATCTACTACCTAGAAAAATAAAAGCCAGAATAATGCACGCTAAATGCCACCATTCGCGTTCTTTGCGGTATTCATTTAAATAGAAGAGTTCAGGTTAGAAAGCTGTAGAAATTTGTCGGCAAGCGATGTAATGCGTTTGCTTTCTCAAAAAGTTAGAACATATGGACAAAATAATGATGTCGGAGATTTTATTACCGACAGCACAGCCCTGTTTCTCCACCACGTCTCCAGGACATCCCCACGAACAACGCTAGAATTCTTCAGGGTAAAACCTAACCAGACGTAAAACAAAACAACCTTATCTAACCTAATATAAAGAACCTAGCCTAACCCAACTAAACCTAACAGAACCTAACCTAACCCTAAACGCAACCTAATCCAATGTAACTTGTCTAAAACCCAAGTTAAATGAATCCAAAATAACCGAACCGCATGGAATAAAACCCACCGCCGCTTAAGGACTTTCAAGTGACATTATAGGACTTCTCCAGGATTTCTCCAGCAATTCTCCATGACAAAAAAATTTGCGCATAACGTCTCCAGAACTTCTCCGGCACTACTCTAGAACTATTTCAGGATTTCTCCACGGATTTTCCAGGAATTCTCCAGGATTCTCAAGGACTTTTCCAGGACGTCCCAACGACCACACAATGAATACGATAGAAATTCTCCAGGACAAACCAGCCCATCGTAAAACAACAACCTTATATAACGCACCCATAACTTACCTAACTTAACTGACCTATCCTAACCTAACCAAACCAAACCAAACCTAACCTAACCAAACCAAACCCAACCAAATCAAACGAAACCTACCCCAACACAAGCTCTACCCACAACGATACCTAATACAATGTAACTTATCCCAATCAAACTTAAAACCGACCGGCATAGGATCAAAACCACCACCGCTTAAGGAATTGCAAATAAATTTCTAGGATTTCTCCAGGACTTCTCCATGACCAAAGAAACGACGCGTAGAACCACATGGTATTGGAATAATGCATTGTAACTTTGGCTCCAGTACCTTAGGAATACAAACTGCCTACAAGCCTAATTCTCTTACACGAGTTCACAAATGCAGATGAAAACATTAAATGTGATGAACAATAATTATAAATAGGAATCCCTTACCTCAAACTTTGTTCAATTGTAGGAGACCACGATGTTCAGCGGAAAATATCAATTTAATCAAATCTAAAATGGAGAGAGTGGAGGGAAGATATTCTAAAACGTTATAAATTATCTACTCTAGGACGCACTTCTTCCACAAGCGACTCACAGCTTAACTCTTTCCGCAATAACGAAAGCGGATTGTTGACGGCAGTAATGAAACACAAAAATGCCGAATAAACAGATAACATAACAGTTAGTTTCTTAGGTAACATGCCGAGTAAACAGATAACAAACAATTAGTTTACTTAGGTAACATAACAATGCACGCAGGAGTTCATAAAAAAGCTCAACATTGTTGCCGATCCATATTTACAAATTCTCCAGGACAACCCAACCCATCGTAAAACAACAACCTTTCTTAACGCACCCTTAACTTACCTAACTTAACTGAACCTATCCTAACCTAACCAAACCAAACCTAACCTAACCAAACCAAACCTAACCTAACCAAACCAAACCAAACGTAACCCAACCCAACCTAACCCACAACGCTACCTAATACAATGTTACTTATCCCAATCAAACTTAAACGAATCCAAAATTACCGATCCGCATAAGATCGAAACCACCACCGCTCAAGGAATTCCAAATAACCTTCCAGGACTTCTGCAGGATTTCTCCAGCACTTCTACATGACCAAAGAAATTCCGCATAACCTCTCCCGGACATCTCCGGTACTACTTTAGGGCTTATCCAGGACTTTTCCAGGAATTCTTCCGGACTTCTCCACAGGGCTGTGGAGTCGGATGCAATTTTAGGTGGAGTCGCAATCAGTAAAGAAGTACCGACTCCGACCTCGATGTAAAATCTTAAAAACAATTTCTATACCGTGTGAGCCTCAACGGAGATTGAACGACGCGTTGGGCCGCATGATGTGGGAATAATGCCTTGTAACTTTGGCTTCGGTACCTTAAGAATACAAACTGCCTACAAGCCTAATTCTCTTACACGAGTTCACAAATGCAGATGAAAACATTAAATGTGATGAACAATAATTATAAATAGGATTCCCTTACCTCAAACTTTGTTCAAGTTCTAAAACGTTTTTAACAGCACAATATTATTTACTCTACGGCGCACTTGTTCTACAAGCGATTCACAGCTCAGCTCTTTCCGCAATAACGAAAGCGGATTGTTGACGGCAGTAATGAAACACAAAAATGCCGAATAAACAGATAACATAACAGTTGGTTTCTTAGGTAACATGCAGAGTAAACAAATAACTAACAATTAGTTTCTTAGGTAACATAACAATGCACGCAGGAGTTCATATAAAAGGTGACTATTTTTGTAGGTCCATATTTAAACATTGTTGATTTGGATCTCACACATCTTCGTTACCCTTTCTTGCCGAATGACTATTAGCCTATATTTCAAAATAGAAAAATTAAATACTTCTTGAATTAATCTTAAAACCTTGCATACCGTGAAGTGTATTAATGCATAAAATCATGCATATAAACAAAACTGTTTACACTTCGACCTCAAGAGGTCATCATCTGTGGTAAACAAATTAATTCATATTAAATCATACAATTCACAAGACGATGGTTTGTTATAAAGTACAAAAGTGGTAGTTTATAAAACCATACTTTAAATAATACCACACTGGACGTTAATTTCACAAGAGTTGATGTATTATCTAAATCGAATTACTTAGCTTTATGTCCACTGGCCTAAGTTGAGGTTTCCGTTGTTGGTCGCGGTTGCGTTGTTGCGCCTGTGAACATCAACGTTGTGTGTGTATTTCTCTATGTATGACAGTAAATCCCACCTAACACTGGTGACTAGGTCTAACGACATACCTGCCATTATCTGAAACTTTTGCTATGAGAAGACGTGCGCTTGTTAAAGTAGACACTTCTGCCAATGTTTCATAAGTAATGAGTCTTTGAACTTATGGGTGCCGGAATAGCTCAGTCAGTATTGTGACTAGCTGGACGACTGGGGTTCGATCCCCGACGGGGCAGAGGATTCTTCCTCTAGGCTCTGCGTCCAGACCGGCTCTGAGACCCACCCAGCCCCCTATATAATGGGTACCGGGGTCCTTTCCCGGGGGGTAAAGAGCGGCCGGGGCGTGATTCTGACCACTCACCCCATCTAGTGTCGAGGTCAAGAAAGAGTAGGAGCTATACCTCCACTCCCCCCCCCCCCAAACGACCTACATGGCGTGTAGAGGGACAGCTTACCTTTTACCTTTAAAATTGTGGAAACACTAACTAAAATATGAAAATTCCTGTTCTCTCGTTTTGATTGGGAAGACATTCACGCCTCAGATACTACACTTCGCACAGCCCCACCCACTTACACACAACTGTCCACCATTAGGAATTAAATAACCAGTCTCTTCTCCCCCATGTTGAATCGTGATGCATGGTACTGAGTGATTCATTTTGCGTCCACGAGGTTTTTTATACAGGACAAACGTGAACAACAAAATTTGGGCCGCTCTCGGGACTCATAAACCTATCAATGCCAGGTCCACCCCTAACCCCAAGCCATGCCCACATTACATGGACAGCGGTCAGGCAACTGGGAGTGACTGTAGGTCACCCAGTGAAGTCACAATAAAAGAAGTTTCTTCTACTGGGCTTGTCTGTAGATTTTCGTGCCGTAGGTTCTGTGCAGGTACACAGATTTCACTCTCTCACCAGGCTTCCAGCGCAGTATCCTGACCAAGATCAACAAGTTTGAGGCCTAAACTCATCTACGAGCTCTCCAATACAAAATCCTGGCGCATAATTATCAATAGTAGATGCGTTGAGTTCTGTATTTCCAAACTTGACATTTCTACTAGTAGCCTGTGCACTGAACGTAACCATGTTTAAAATGAAACGTTTATTCCAAATGAAAGAAGTTCAATAACCAGTTATCTTCAAGTGAAAAGGTGGTATCGTTCCCCGCCTCGAGTCACCGATTGAATGGGTTTAATAAACATAGTTAGTAAATTTCATTAAATATTCCTGAGATATTACAGCAATATCAGTTCAGTAGCTGAAGAGATACATTTAATTTCTTCTCCGTTTTTAAGAATAATTGTAATTTTACTAAATTTCCTTCAATCCCTGGACAAATATTCATTAATTTCTTTCAAGACAAATTAATGCCAGAAAGGCCAAAATTATGACTAAGAGATCGAATGCAGAAAAAGGAAATAGAATTACGTGCAGCTAGATTTTTGATTTTCCATAGGAAACAATACAGGGTGAGACAGAAGTATGTTTACAAATTTCGTGTGCGTGTTCCTGGATCAAAAATAAGAAAAAATGTTCCTATGAACATAGGGTCGCAAATGTTTAATTTTCGAAACAATAGCCAAAATTTTTCAATGTATGCCTTTATTGTCAAGTGTAAGGACGGGGATGTTTCTTTATAACAGATGCTCAAAGGTTGTTCCTCCATTATCCACACATGCACGAGCACGACGTACACAAGGCTGACGAATTCGTTCGTACACACCAGGGTTTCCTCTAATCATCCGGCATGCATTCTGCACACGTTCCCATAGGTCGTCATTCTTTATGGGTGTCTCATAAACGACGGACTTCAAGTGACCCCACAGATAAAAGTCCAATGAGTCATCAGGTCCGGTGACCTCGGTGGCCATGCTACTGGGCCTCCACGCCCAATCCATCGCTGAGGGTACTGTTCATTGAGTTCATCTCAAACGTGACGGGAGAAGTGTCCTGGGGCTCTGTCGTGCATAAACCACATTTGTCCTCTTGTATTCAGTGGTGCATCTTCAAGGAGACGTGGCAAGCGTCTTCTTAAGAATCGCCGATTTGAAGGTCCTCTTAGACGCGATGGAAGCATGTGTGGACCAATAAGCATGTCGCGAACAATTCCTGCCCAAACGTTAATTGAAAATCTTTGCTGGAAGCCTGATTCACTTTGATATAAAGTCATTCATTGAAACTTATTTTTGGCTATTATTTCGAAAATGAGACATTTGCGACCCCACGTTCATAGGAACATTTCTTATTATTTTTGATCCTGGAACACGCACACGAAGTTTGTAAACATACTTCTCAATCAGCCTGTATAATTATCATGAAGAAAAGGCATTTTGAAATGGTTTTTAAGGCTTCATTTTCTCGTCATATTACAAGAAGTAATAATAGTAACAATAAATATTATTTCTTTCGGTCTGTCTACTTGCTCTTATATGCCAGATTGAATTATATTTTTACACATTCATACAATTAACGCAACACATCACTACATTCCTAAGTGAGAGATGTTGTTATGGTCATTTCATAATCGGATGATATAAGCATAAAGTGATCTAGGTAGCAACAAATCACGGTTCCACATGAGGGTCAATACGAATGGTCCTGTGATGGGAACCATTTCCATAAAGCGGTTGAACGATGTTGTATTTCCTACTTACATTACGCCAGTTAACCTAGAGTTCAGGGTTATAGAGTCTTAACAGTGGCCGTAATCATTAGAAAAAAAATTATATTAATTGTTGCACACTCAGTTAAGATGTTGTTCCACGTATTACTTCACTACCAGACACTTTAGATTCTCTAAAGACTGAAGATGTCTGTCTTATCGGTTGTTGCGCTGTGTAGTATGGTAAAACTTTACCGACGTTTCAGAGGTGTTGCTGCCGCCATAACCAGGGCTATGTCCTTTTATACGGCGCAACAACTCAGAAAATAACTAATGTTCATACTCGCCGCTGTAAGAACTGGAGATCTCACTCACTACATTTTGATTTTATGAGGAATATCAAAATATTTCCTCTTAGTTAAGGATCCACCACCAAACGTTATTCTTAATTACTGGCCGCTGCTACAAAAACGTAAATGAAAATGTAAACTTGAAAACACTCATAAGTTTCGTCAAGCGCACTTCACAGATTTCTTTTGAGAACCTTGTCCAATGCTCCCATACTTTCATAAACGAAACAAAAGTCTGCCAATTTGTATTTTTATCTTGACTGCATGGGTCCCGGTTAGATTGTTTCTACAGTCTCATTCTGCGCTGTATGCCATAACTGAAGCAGCGTATTCTATAGATGCAAACTAGCAATTTATTCATTGTCTCGACCAATTAAAGACCTCAATTAAGCGTACAGCACACACTTAGATCAGAAGATTTGAAATGATGGATGTGCTCAAAGTTATTACAGTCATGCACGCATTTTGATTCGAGGTTATAATTATTTTCGGGGTGGAATTTTTTTAGAACTTACTTAATGTTACGTCGGTATACTTACGAGCTTGTATATCGATTCAACAGAGTTATATATTTTAAAAATATGACGTATTCAAACTGATATTAGTAAACTCGTAAATAAGTTAGAATTTTATATTCAGACAATACTTTTATTTTCCGTCGTTTACACAAGCTTATTGTTAAAATCATATAAAATTTCACATAAAATTGTTACATTTTAAAATTGACGACATGTTTCGATATACAATCTTATCATCGTCAGGTCTATCAAAATTAAAATTAAAATCTGGTGTATCTGTTGCTCTGCTTATATTGTTTTTGTTTTTACTCGTTTTTACTACATCTCCAGGCTTCTTCGATTTTATTTTTGGAGACGCGCCTGGGTGCCTATATCTGCAAAATCAATTTTAATTTTCATATCGTGATAAGGCTACCGAAATAGGAAATGGAATAATATTACTCTAATTTATAATATTTTAAGGAATTATTCAAATATATCGTATTACAAGCAAAATGAATGCAATCACAAAATATAAAGTATTATAACATACCGGGTTGTGTATAAGGTGCGTGTCCGTTGTTATTGAATGGCAGACAGTAACTGAGTTGTGAGTATCGTGTATGGCTATATATATTGGGTGAAAGTTGTTTAGGGGGTTGGGTCAATGGACTGTAGAATTTTAAATATCGGATTGTTCGTGTAAATGTTGCTGTCGTTTAATGCAAGGTTCTGTTTATGTGTTCTTTGTATATGATATTTCTCTATGGTGTCTCTATGTCGTTTATTTTGTATTATTTTTATAATGTCCAATGTATGTTCTATTTTGTTGTATGAATGTCCTGTGTTTAATATATGCTTTGCATATGCTGAATGGTCTTTATTATGTTTTATTGCTGTAATATGTTCTTTATATCTTTGATTAAAGGTGCGTCCAGTTTGGCCTATATAGGTTAACGGGCAATCATTGCATTTCAACCTATATATGCCTGGTTTTTCGTATTGATTTGTTGTATCTATTTGTGGTTTTTGTTTCAAGATGTTTTTTATAGTGTTTTTTGTTCTAAATGCTATTTTTATGTTATTTGTTTTAAATGTTTTTGTTATATATTTGGTTTCTTTTCCTATATATGTGAATGTGGCCCATTTGTTTTGTTTATTTTCGTTTCCGTCTTCATTTATGTTGTTTATATTGTTTATTTTATTTTTGGGTTTTACTTCATGATTATTATATCCGTTTTCTATTAGAATTTGTTTTATTGTGTTACATTCAATTTGTTTGTTTACTGTGGTTATGGGATATGTATTTTTCCTGTTTATTAAGTAGTTAATAGCCATCTGTTTATGTTCATTCGGATGGCATGAAGAGGCATGTATTATGGTGCTTGTATTTGTGGGCTTTCTGTATATTTTGAATTCGAAGTTATTTTCGTTTCGTATTATAGTTAGATCTAAATAATTTAATTTGTTATTTTGTTCTTTTTCTAAAGTGAATTGTATATTTTGATTTATGTTGTTAAATTCATTTAAAACATTTTTTATGTCTGTATTTTTTCCATCAAAAATCATGAGTATATCGTCAACATATCTACTATAGTATTTAATTTGATATTTATTTAATATATCGAATATCTCGAACATGATTACATAGTAAATATATTAAATAAATATCAAATTAAATACTATAGTAGATATGTTGACGATATACTCATGATTTTTGATGGAAAAAATACAGACATAAAAAATGTTTTAAATGAATTTAACAACATAAATCAAAATATACAATTCACTTTAGAAAAAGAACAAAATAACAAATTAAATTATTTAGATCTAACTATAATACGAAACGAAAATAACTTCGAATTCAAAATATACAGAAAGCCCACAAATACAAGCACCATAATACATGCCTCTTCATGCCATCCGAATGAACATAAACAGATGGCTATTAACTACTTAATAAACAGGAAAAATACATATCCCATAACCACAGTAAACAAACAAATTGAATGTAACACAATAAAACAAATTCTAATAGAAAACGGATATAATAATCATGAAGTAAAACCCAAAAATAAAATAAACAATATAAACAACATAAATGAAGACGGAAACGAAAATAAACAAAACAAATGGGCCACATTCACATATATAGGAAAAGAAACCAAATATATAACAAAAACATTTAAAACAAATAACATAAAAATAGCATTTAGAACAAAAAACACTATAAAAAACATCTTGAAACAAAAACCACAAATAGATACAACAAATCAATACGAAAAACCAGGCATATATAGGTTGAAATGCAATGATTGCCCGTTAACCTATATAGGCCAAACTGGACGCACCTTTAATCAAAGATATAAAGAACATATTACAGCAATAAAACATAATAAAGACCATTCAGCATATGCAAAGCATATATTAAACACAGGACATTCATACAACAAAATAGAACATACATTGGACATTATAAAAATAATACAAAATAAACGACATAGAGACACCATAGAGAAATATCATATACAAAGAACACATAAACAGAACCTTGCATTAAACGACAGCAACATTTACACGAACAATCCGATATTTAACATTCTACAGTCCATTGACCCAACCCCCTAAACAACTTTCACCCAATATATATAGCCATACACGATACTCACAACTCAGTTACTGTCTGCCATTCAATAACAACGGACACGCACCTTATACACAACCCGGTATGTTATAATACTTTATATTTTGTGATTGCATTCATTTTGCTTGTAATACGATATATTTGAATAATTCCTTAAAATATTATAAATTAGAGTAATATTATTCCATTTCCTATTTCGGTAGCCTTATCACGATATGAAAATTAAAATTGATTTTGCAGATATAGGCACCCAGGCGCGTCTCCAAAAATAAAATCGAAGAAGCCTGGAGATGTAGTAAAAACGAGTAAAAACAAAAACAATATAAGCAGAGCAACAGATACACCAGATTTTAATTTTAATTTTGATAGACCTGACGATGATAAGATTGTATATCGAAACATGTCGTCAATTTTAAAATGTAACAATTTTATGTGAAATTTTATATGATTTTATATGATTTTAACAATAAGCTTGTGTAAACGACGGAAAATAAAAGTATTGTATTGAAACACAAGCATGATGCAATTAAGATATAAGCTTTATATTCAGAATAAAATTTACAGCTACAGTTGTCTCTAAATTTTCTGTTCTGGCGAATATTGTAATGTTATGGTTTCCATGCCATGTATTGAAATGTTTATAATAGCTGAAGTTAAACGTCATTTATTAGATTCCTCGACTCATGGAAGCAGGTGTACAGTAGAGATAATTAATGAGTCGGGAATTTAAAGACGTTCTTATCTTATCTTATCCATATTACCAAACACATACACCCGAGGTCGAATTAATTTCTCAGGAACTTAAAATATATGTACGAATGTTTCTACTCCTTAGCCAAGATTTTATGTTTAGCATAAAAGCGTTTGGTATCTTGTCAAAATCTAGTCACAGAAGAACAAATTCAGGTATTATGTATTTTTCAAATATTACTTCTTAAAACAAACTTTTATTAAGTGACATAAAATGTATGGGTTTATATGATTACAATGCATGCCGTGTACACGTTACATAGAAGAGTATAAGTTCAAGCAGATTCATTTTCAAGCACTTTACGTTGTGTTACACAGTAAAATGTTTCCCGTTATTTTCTTGACTGTCATTTTCATAAACTCAGTTCACAGTCAATTCTCTTGGATTACATGTTTCAACCAAAAGTAACCATAATAAGTCATTATAATTGTAATAAACCATGAAACTCAGGACTTATTTAATCTTGTATCGTAATTTAATAGTGTAGTTTGTTTTGAAACGTAACCAAGTCAATTGAGATCCAGATCTATTAGATAGATCTATTTAGAGTATATTAAACTAATTTCACTTTCTCTTTAACTTTTCTGAATATTATTTGTTCCAAGTCAGAAATATCATGTGATTGATTTATTCCGTAATTTTCCCCAGGCCTTCATGTGAATTCCAAGTTGCTATTTTAAGTACGTTCACTATCACTTTATTTCCCATAAATTTCTTAAATTTTACTGGACTCATTCTGCTTCTGACTTTGTTTCTTAAATTATTTATCGATGCTTCTTCATCTGCATCGTTAAAATCGTTAAGTGTCAAATTTGATTGTTGCAATTGATGACTTTGGAAGGATAATGGAAGAGGTGAGGGCTGTCATCTGGACTGAGGATCGAATCCGGGACCTTCGAAAATGGAAGCAGTATTAACCACTCGATTACGAAACCGTTAAATGTAATTAACGAGACATCTTTCGCGCACTTTTCATCACCGATGTAATCGACGCTAAATATCTTACAAGAAAGCCTAAAAGGAAGAGGCCTTCGGAATGTCTAGGCTTAGATGGAAAGATAATATTGAGATGGATGTTGAGGAGGAATGGTAGAAATTTGTGAGCCGCATTCAACAGGCCCAGAAAAGGGACTGTAATAAAACTTCGGGTTCCGTAGTTTCTTGACTAGCTCAGTTAATATCAGTTTCTAAACAATGGCTATGTTACACGGAGTTAGTAAGTTGGATGGTTAATTATTTATAAAACAATCTTAGCAAAATTTAATATGCTTTCTAACTTCCCCACGTCCCAACACTTTCACCTCCAGCGCTAGGGCACTCTGCCATTGTCAGGTTTCTTTACATAAAGTAAAAGTCCTTAATTCTTGGTTATAAGTTATTTTGTCTTGTCGCAAATATGAAATGTGTTACAGCATATGCCGTGCCGGCCATTCTAGTCCACATGCTAGGCAGTATTATGTTGGATCGTGTATCAACGAAGGACATAAAAAAAATTCCGTGTGTGTGTTGCATCTTGATAGATATTTGTGATGTAGAACTGCCTTCAGTCTGGCGCTTGACACTTTTACAGTGGTGTATTATCGTGAGGTTTAAGAGCGGCGGCCTAACACTGCGAGCATGTTAACAACGTCATCAACCTAACAGTGCCGCCTCAAAACGACTGCTCTTGCATTTAAGTAGAGGCAGTTGCCACTTTTGAATGGTATGCTACAAACGAACGTCCAACTAATTTCCCGGATGCTAAAGAAGGAAATGTGCTGCACTCATGAGTAGCCGCATCAATTGAGGGGCCAAGTTAATTGGGCCGCTTGTAACCACGGCGTGGTACCGGATGGACGATAGCTATGCATATTTAATAATTAGCAAGAGAACATCGGCGGAAGACAAGGGGTGGTCCTCCGACTTGGGAGTTCGGTGTTGTACATTTCAGACGGACAACCTCAGGAAAGAATGAGATTTAGGCACAGATGATGATGGGTTCATAAGCATGAAATTTGACACTAAAGCAGAGGTTCTCAACCCACGGCCCGTTGTCAGGTTTTGTTATTTTACATCGTAAAATACATATTGTTAAAACCTTAATATCCAGTGGTGTAGATGTGGTTTACCATCCACTAACTACTTATTATGCCCACTGCGTGAAGCCTGTGTATGGGTTTCATATGGTTTTCAGAATAAACATGGAGTACTTCTTGGAAGAACTTTAACCAACTCATCCTTGTAACAGAGATTTATATGCTTTCTTTAAGGAAAGAACTAAACTGAACTACGAGCTTTAAGGGGTTAATGACGTCAGAATAGTCAATAATTATCACTGCGAGCAACTGCGGAGCTTAATAATGAAGGTTAAGTCAAACATGACGAGCTTTACTGATGAACACTTGAAGGGTTCAACAACAGAATTTAAACGTGATATTGAAGGATTACTCAAGCAAAAGCAGTGTAAAATAACTATATGTCTGATTTTGATAAAGAAAATGAAAGAGTAACGTCAATTTTCTTGCAGATAAGTCCTAATTTAGTAGCATTTTTAATAAACTTTTATGGTGTTTTAATGAAATGCTCTAGGGCCGCGAGTCGATAAGAGACGGTGAATGTAGTCCCAGATGTGGAACATTTAGAACCCTCCGTATAAGGATTACGGTATGGACTGGATTAAACTGGCCCTGGTTATAGTTGAGCAGTGGATTCTTCTGGAGACTGAAATGAATCTACTATTTTAACAAAAGCCGTAGACATTCTGGCCAGTTGAACAAATATCGGAATCGGAAAAAGGAAAGTGTCCCATAGAATTAAATTAGTCAGATAACTTATCTAATTGGTACAGGGATCACTGAGTACAGTAATCTTAAAATCTAAATATGACAGCTTTTAACGAAACATACAGGCCTACATCCTTTGGGCTTAGAAATAATTTTCTATCCCCCGAACACAAATCTATATGATCTGTAGTAACATAAAAATAATATAAGTATGTGCGTCAAGATAGATCCTTGTGAACGTTCGATTTAATTTATCGAAATGTCGTGTAATATTTAATTTCATAGAGAAGGAACCTTCTTGCTCAATTTATCAAGGAATTCCCCGTTTTTTGCGCAACCCGAATATTTATCAACGTGTTCACAAAGACCGTATCTTGAACCAGAAGAACTGTATTTACACTGTCATATTTAACTTACAAAAGATTTTTTCTAATTTACGCATTTCGTCTCTTCTCCTCAGATTTCCAGACTAAACATTTTACGGCGCTATTATGGGGCACACACCTAATGAAATGAACCGCTATTAGGAGCCCGCGAAGCGGAGGCGATACTAGAGTTGTCAAAGTCACTCCACGCTGTCTTCTCACGGTACGAGAGTTAATTGGTTCTAGTTGATCTAGATAGGTGTCTCATAGATGATCTAGCTTCGTTATCTGTTTTTTATATTTGTTTAACGTTTTACAATTATATTAGTGTTCCCTAGGTGGATTATTTGTTTTTAATTTACGTTTCTTCATTTATTTTGCTTTGTGTTAATATTGTTTCTATTTTGGGTTTGCCTGTACTTGGCAGTTATATTTAATACTGTACATGTATAAGTTTCGTTAAACGGTTTGTGTACTATTTTTCATTATTATTTCATTATTATTGTATGTAATATCAGTGTTTGCCTGTTATTGGCTTCTTGCTGTTGGCAAACACGTAAACAAATTAATTGAATTGAATTGAATAAAAGCCATATTTATGAATAACAAATTAAACATGTTAAGTCAGATCTCAGACGGAGTGTAGTTACGAGTTTAATCTGCGGTTGTGATTAAAAGTCACAGTATTACCACCCTTCTTAAATAAGACTGGAAATATTATTTTAATAACTTATTATTAATACGTAAGGAATTACGGTTTATGAGTCGAGATATAAATGTCTCTTGGAAATAACCGAAAATCTCAATATGAAAATGTGGCAGTACCACAAAATGTTTACCAACGCCTTCGTATTTTAAGAAATGTTTACGTAACTGAACTAGAATGTTTCCTGGTTTGTCACAGTGTTTTTTCAAAGCTTGACTTCATTTTAATCCAATATTTAAAGACCGGACCTGAAACTTGTCTTAATGATGATAAAGGGGTTGGGCGACAAAAAGATTGAAGGCGACAGATGATGGGCATGCGAGCAAGTCAGGGCGACAGTCACGGACCCAAATTCAATCCAGTGATCTAGGGGTTAGTAAGGGAGAAGTCTCTTGGGAGGTGAAAGTGAGTTAAACGACAAGTCAGTACGAGACATACAAAGAGGGATGAAGGGGAAAGGAGCCCTTTACTGAGGTAGCAAACAGATAAATCTGTGCGATTATCAGGATAGAGCTGGACAGGTTTTGTGGTAGGCCTTCATAAAAACGTAATTTGACAATGTTCTTCTGGGTTTTGATGCTGTGTAGATACCAATGTTTCGGACAAACATACTGTCTCCATTTTCTGGGTTTGGGTACAGAGTCCTCGGTTCTCATTGGCTCAAATTTTGTACGAACTTCATGAGAAACCAACAGTCCGCTCAGTTAGTCAAAAAATTGAAACAAAATGCGTGCCACTTGCCTTGTCAATCTCAACTTCCTTGATAAAGTCATTGTAATAATATTTAGTGGAACTTCCAAAGACTGAATTCATAAGTACTGAATTAAGTTCAAAATTATTGTTTCTTATATGTAAAGTTATTCTGTGTAACTGTTCTTAAAACATAAACGTTAAATAACGACGCTAGCTTATATTAAAGAATTATTGCGGTTTTAACAATACTTCAACGAAAAAACTGTAACAAAGTGCCTTTTGAAATGTGTTCTTATAGAGCACTCTACTTTCGAAATACTTTTGACATACAACTTAAATATGCAGAACATAAGCTCGCTTTAAGCCGCAACTGTGTAAGTTTGCCATTGTTCTCATTTTACATAAGATGGTGTTTCAATGCTTTGTCCTCCAACTTTTAATTACTTAAAACCAAGTTAGAAAGGCTTCGAAGAATTACACATTTCATAATAAAGAATAAATATTTTTTTATACCAGTAATTTCCGGTCATATAAACCAGACTGCTTTCTTTAAACACATATCGTTCTTATATACGGCATGGAATTATATTTATAAAAAAGTTATATTTGAATAATTTTAAAGACTACTTTTTATTTAGGTTTATGACAGAGTCTACTACAAGTGGAAATTATGCTGTCTTAGAGCGGAGTTTTAAGTACTTCCGGTTAAGATGAATTTGTTTTTCCTCCCCAAGATTTTGCGTCATTTTCGGAAGTTGTTAATGGTTTCCTTGTTGAGAACTGAAACAGATAGCACATGAAAATATGCAAGTTCGTGTCGCACATTCTGACTAAGCACGAAGATCCAACTCCAATTAATACTGAGTGTCAGCAGGGAATGTTCTCACACGCAATACTGCAGAATTTAACCAAATGTGGTACAGAGTGCCAGTGTGTTGCTTCTATATGAGAGGTCTAATTTCGATTATCATCCTCTGTTTTACCTATGCGATGCCTGTTTTAACATTTATTATATTTACGAACAGCGAATTTGACGGAAGAGGACAGAAGTGGTCACGAATCGTTTAAAAATCCGAGCACACTGAAAAATCATTCAGTATAACCGATCCAAATGGAAGCTCAAACGGATTTTACATTTGTAATGCCCATATGCTACCTAATTATATATAATTTGTCAAAAGATAATTATTACTCACTATAGACACGTCATAAGTCGAAGGATAATGGTAGTTCAACATGTGTAGTACAGACCCTCCAATGCTTTGAACCGAACCATACATAATTCTTCCACTTCCGTTAATACAAGAACAGAGTAAGTTTTCTAATTTTATCACATACTAAGTATTAATGAATCTATGACAGACCCTGACATTCGGAACTTTATAAGCAATACATCTACATTTTTATACATCTTACACATAAAGGTGAAATTGTAGCTAAGTAATACGAAAGTTACAAAATTACACCGAATTTCGACTGATGAGTAGAACGACAAGCTTCTGCAACACGCATCGCTGTTGGTAACCGCTCATCGCCCGTCATACGCCGTTCATTTGGCAGCAGGCTTTCAACTGATACGTCTTGTCAAATCACACATTGATCGTACTTGTCGAATATTGCTGCGTTCATATATTATCCCGTTGAATAAAAGAATAAAGGGATTTTTATAATTTCTATCTCTGGCTTGAATAGGCTATAACTGTCCTTGGTTAGTTGTTTGCCCCAGCTAGCCAGGAACTTAGAGTCGTTCACGGGGATCGAGTGAATAACGAAGAGATAATAATTAACTGTTGATATAATTATACTTCTATTATGTATTTTCTTCGTTACACAACTTTATAAAAATCTTAACCTCTACCTTCAAGAAACTTTCCAAGACTGTCCACGACTGCCCAGACACACTTCCCGAATACCACTGCTGCTCACTTCCCCAGAAAGACCATATGTGAGTTCTACCCCTACTTTCTCACTTAAAACAGCCGATCCTTTGTTTTTGAAGAATTTTGGCCAGCTCGCCCTTGCAGAGTTGCTCCACAGAACTCTAATGTCTGGACGGTTACAAGGCACATGTTCAAACACCAATCTGTGACGAAAATGTAAATCATCGTTATTTTTTTATACTTGTTTCTGATTTTTCCTGCATTTCGAAATTGCGAATATGAGCGTTTTCATAATTCGAGGTGGATGCATGAGACATCAGTTAAAACTGATCCACTAGCATACATACGCTTTTAGTTCCATCTACTTAACATACACCAAGTAATATGTTACAAGTTTTCGATTTATTTTGGCCTGTGTGGTGAGCCAGTTAGGCAGCCTAGCAGCCCTTAAAACTGCGTGCAGGCTTTTACAGCTTTTAGTGGCAATGGAGCTATAAATCAGTTAGGATTGTTAACCCTGGGCATTGCTTGCACGCAGCGTCACAGCAGCGTTCGTCTGATTTAAGGTTACCGCTCAGCCACGTGTTAAGCGTCTGCAAAACTAGGTCATACTTGAGGCAGATAACATTAAAACTGCGGAAAGATGTCAGCATTCCAGCGCTAGTGTAGTAGTTCTTGGAATTAGGTTTGGGTGTTAGTTACCGGTCGTCATTAGCACTTTGCATTTCGTGTTAGATGTGCCACAGGAAATAAGGGTAGAAACTCAGGTCAGAAAGCACTACAGTGTTGAATGAAAGGATTAATTAATAATGCATCGAAAATTGTAGAAAAGAAAATGGAAGTAAAATAAGTAGTGAGAGATAGTTTCAGGACTAGTGCTGTAGGTAAAAAGAAGTCGTCTGTCTCAAAGAAATCAACTTCTGGTAGAGCCAAACGCAGCAAGAGGAAAACGTGAAAGTTTGGAATTTGGGGTGAATTTCTTCATCCAGATTACCATTTTCACCTCTGATCAGTTTTTGTTGTAATGTGCCTTACCAGTTTGAAATGCGTGGCATTATATTCTTTGAACCTCAGATGTAAAATTTAAACCTGTAGCACTGTACACAATTGTTGTCCATTGTGTAAAATCTTTCTTTCTTTTCTTTTCTTACTATAAAAATTTGTGATTAGTCGTTGTCTTCAACCAATTTGTCGTCAAAAAATGACGTCATCAACAATGCCAACAGATATTTGTTTACTCGGCATTGTTATGGAACACAACAATGCCGTGTAAACAAATATAACGCTTCACAACAAAGAAATCAAAAAATATCAAGCCAGTCGCATTATCACTGCTCCAGAAGGAGCATTTCGCATTCTTGAATAATGACTGACAGTTGGCCTAAAACATCAGAAAAGTGAAAGAAGACGTTATCAAGTATTTGAAGTACCAACTCCAACAACTTCAACAAGGTAAACTGATACGCATTCGATATATTACGATTACGAAAACTATTATGAAAACTGACTTTATGATCGATTTTAAGACGAAGATTTGCAGGGGTGGGGCTGGACGTAAAAAGTTGACTGAACAAAAACTGTTGACTTCTGAACAGCGACGTAAAGAACTACAACATCAGACATATTTAAGAAATAAAGAAAAGCGAAAAAAAACTTACATTGATAAACGAGACCATATTAACGACACACGTAGAAAAACAGACGAAGATTTGCAAGGGTGGGATTGGACGTACAAAGTTGTCTGACTAAGAACAGTTTGCCTCTGAACAGCGACGTAAAAACTCAAACATCAGACATATTTAACAAAAAAGAAAAGCGAAGGAAGACTTACATTGATAAACGTAGAAAAACGAATTCAATAAGAACAGAAGGGGAAAAAAGCAGACGAAGATTTGTAAGGGTGGGATTGGGCGTAGAAAGTTGACTGACCAAGAACAGTTGACCTCTGAATAACGACGTAAAGAATTAAAACATCAGACCTACTTAACGAGTAAAGAAAAGAGAAGGGAGATTTACATTGATAAACGCAGAAAAACTTATTCAGCAAAAACAGAAGAGCAGAAGAAAACAAACGAAGACTTGCAAGGGTGGGGTTGGACGTAGAAAGTTGTCTGACCAAAAACAGTTGGCCTCTGAACATCGATGTAAAGAACTAAGACATCAGATCTATTTAACAAATAAGGATAAGCGAAAGAAGACTTACATTGTTAAACGAGACCATATTAACAACACACGTAGAAAAACAGACGAAGATTTGCTAGGGTGTTGTTGGACGTAGCAAGTTGACTAACCAAGAACAGTTGGCCTCTGAAAAGCGACGTAAAGAACTAATCCATGAGACCTATTTAACAAATAAAGAAAGACGAAGGGAGAGTTACATTGATAAACATAGAAAAACGTATACAACAAGAACAGAAGAGAAAAAGAAAGAAAAAAAGAAAAAAACAGACGAAGATTAGCAATGGTTTTGTTGGACGTAGAAAGTTAACTGATCAAGAACAGATGGCCTCTGAACAGCGACGTAAAGAACTAAAACATCAGAACTATTCAACCAAAAACAGAAGAGAAAAAAAGAAGACTTGCAAGGGTGGGGTTGGACGTAGAAAGTTGACTGATCAAAAACAGATGGCCTCTGATCAGCGACGTAAAGAAGTAAAATATCAGATTACAGGAAGCGCTCCGAAGGGATTAGTAGTCGTTGTCGTCAAAAAATGACGTCATCAACAATATAACCTTATATTTGTTTATACACGGGGGTTAGTTTAGTGTCTTACTCAAGATTTTAAAACGCAACCAACTCTCTTCGGGGGGGTTGGTCAAGTGTTTAAACCCCCCATTCGGGGTGGTTAGTTTAGTTTCTTACTCAGGGGTTAAAACACTTGAATGAGACACTAAACTAACTCCCCTTCGGGACTAACCAAGGTTGGTTTCGTTTTACAAACTTGACACACCCCCCTCTAGGAGCTCCGAAAGGAGCGCCCTGCTCTAGTACTATAAAAATAAAAAATTGTGATTAGTCGTTGTCTTCAACCAATTTGTCGTCAAAAAATGACGTCATCAACAATGCCAAGTAAAGAAATAACGCTTCACAACAAGGAAATCAAAAAATATCAAGTCAGTCGCATTATCACTGCTCCAGAAACAGCACGTCGCATTCTTAAGAATTGACTAACAGTTGTCCTAAAACATCAGGAAAGTGAAAGAAGACGTTATCAAGTATTTGAAGTACCAACTCCAACAAGGTAAAGTGATACTCATTCGATATATTACGATTATGAAAACTATTATAAAAACTGACTTTATGATCGATTTTGAGACGAAGACGTATTCAATAAGAACAGAAGGTAAATAAAGCAGACGAAGATTTGTAAGGGTGGGGTTGGACGTAGAAAGTTGAGTGACCAAGAACAATTGGCCTCTGAATAACGACGTAAAAAGTCATACATCAGACATATTTAACAAATAAAGAAAAGCGAAGGAAGATTTACATTGATAAACGTAGAAAAACGTATTCAATAAGAACAGAAGGAAAAAAAGCATACGAAGATTTGTAAGGGTGGGGTTGGACGTAGAAAGTTGAGTGACCAGGAACAATTGGCCTCTGAATAACGACGTAAAACTCATACATCAGACATATTTAACAAATACAGAAAAACGAAGGAAGACTTACATTGATAAACGTAGAAAAACGTAGAAAAACGTATTAAACAAGAACGAAAGAGCAAAATAAAACAGACGAAGATTTGCTAGGGTGTTGTTGGACGTAGAAAGTTGACTAACTAAGAACAGTTTGCCTCTGAACAGCGACGTAAATAATTAAAACATCAGACCTACTTAACAAGTAAAGAAAAGCGAAGGGAGATTTACATTGATAAACGCAGAAAAACTTATTCAACAAGAACAGAAGAGCAGAAGAAAACAAACGAAGATTAGCAAGGGTGGGGTTGGACGTAGAAAGTTGACTAACTAAGAACAGTTGGTCTCTGAACAGAGACGTAAAGAACTAAAACATCAGATCTACTTAACAAGTAAAGAAAAGCGAAGGGAGATTTACATTGATAAATATAGAAAAACGTATACAACAAGAACAGAAAAACAAAAGACAAACAAACGATAATTTGCAAGGGTGGGGTTGGACGTAGATAGATGACTGACCAAGAAAATTGGCCTCTGAACAGCGATGTAAAGAACTAAAACATCAGACGTACTTAACAAATAAAGAAAGCGAAGGGAGACCTATATTGATAAACGTAGAAAAACGTATTCAATAAGAATAGAAGAGAAAAAAAACAGACGAAGATTTGTAAGGGTGGGGTTGGACGTAGAAACTTGAGTGACCAAGAACAATTGGCCTCTGAATAACGACGTAAAGAACTACAACATCAGACATATTCAAGAAATAAAGAAAAGCGAAGGAAGACTTACATTGATAAAGGTAGAAAACGTATTAAACAAGAACGGAAGAGCAAAATAAAACAGACGAAGATTTGTAAGGGTGGGGTTAGACGTAGAAAGTTGAGTGACCAAGAACAATTGGCCTCTGAACAGCGACGTAAAGAACTACAACATCAGACATATTTAAGAAATAAAGAAAAGCGAAGGAAGACTTACATTGATAAACGTAGAAAACGTATTAAACAAGAACGGAAGAGCACAATAAAACAGACGAAGGTTTGCTAGGGTGTTGTTGGACTTAGAAAGTTGACTAACCAAGAACGGTTGGCCTCTGAACAGCGACGTAAAGAATTAAAACATCAGACCTACTTAACAAGTAAAGAAAAGCGAAGGGAGATTTACATTGATAAACGCAGAAAAACTTATTCAACAAGAACAGAAGAGCAGAAGAAAACAAACGGAGACTTGCAAGGGTGGGATTGGACGTAGAAAATTGTTTGACTAAAAACAGTTGGCCTCTGAACATCGATGTAAACAACTAAGACATCAGATCTATTTAACAAATAAGGATAAGCGAAAGAAGACTTGCATTGTTAAACGAGACCATATTAATAACACACGTAGAAAAACATACGAAGATTTGCAAGGGTGGGGTTGGCAGTAGATAGTTGACTAACCATGAAAAGCGATGTAAAGAACTAATCCATCAGACCTATTTAACAAATAAAGAAAAACGAAGGGAGACTTACATTGATAAACATAGAAAAACGTATACAACAAGAACAGAAGAGAAAAAAAAGAAAAAGAAAAAACAGACGAAGATTAGCAATGGTGTTGCTGGACGTAGAAAGTTGACTAACCAAGAACTGTTGGCCTCTGATCAGCGACGTAAAGAAGTAAAATATCAGATTACAGGAAGCGCTCCAAAAGGATTAGCCATCGTTGTCGTCAAAAAATGACGTCATCAAAAATGTCACCTTATATTTGTTTATACACGGGGGTTAGTTTAGTGTCTTACTCAACCAACGCAACCAACCCACTTCGGGGGGTTGGTCAAATGTTTAAACCCCCCATTCGGGGTATTAAACAAGAACGGAAGAGCAAAATAAAACAGACGAAGATTTGCTAGGGTGTTCTTGGATGTAGAAAGTTGACTAACTAAGAACGGTTGGCCTCTGATCAGCGACGTAAAGAACTAATCCATCAGACCTATTTAACAAATAAAGAAAAACGAAGGGAGAGTTACATTGATAAATATAGAAAAACGTATACAACAAGAACAGAAGAGAAAAAGAAAGAAAAAGAAAAAAAGAGACGAAGATTAGCAATGGAGTTGCTGGACGTAGAATGTTGACTGATCAAGAACAGATGGCCTCTGAACAGCGACGTAAAGGACTAAAACATCAGAACTATTCAACAAAAAACAGAAGAGGAAATAAAAAAGAAGACTTGCAAGGGTGGGGTTGGACGTAGAAAGTTGACTAACCAAGAACTGTTGGCCTCTGATCAGCGACGTATAGAAGTAAAATATCAGATTACAGGAAGCGCTTCGAAAGGATTAGTAGTCGTTGTCGTCAAAAAATGACGTCATCAACAATATAACCTTATATTTGTTTATAAACGGGGGTTAGTTTAGCGTCTTACTCAAGATTTTAAAACGCAAAAAACCCACTTCGGGGGGTTGGTCAAGTGTTTAAACCCCCCATTCGGGGTGGTTAGTTTAGTTTCTTACTCAGGGGTTAAAACACTTGAATGAGACACTAAAATAACTCCCCTTCGGGACTAACCAAGGTTGGTTGCGTTTTACAAACTTGACACACACCCCCCTAGGAGCTCCGAAAGGAGCGCCCTGCTCTAGTACTATAAAAATTTGTGATTAGTCGTTGTCTTCAACCAATTTGTCGTCAAAAAATGACGTCATCAACAATGTCAACAGATATTTGTTTACACGGCATTGTTGTGGAACACAACAATGCCGAGTAAACAAATATAACGTTTCACAACAAAGAAATAAAAAAATATCAAGCCAGTCGCATTATCACTGCTCCAGAAGGAGCACTTCGCATTCTTGAATATTGACTGACAGTTGGCCTAAAACATCAGAAAAGTGAAAGAAGACGTTATCAAGTATTTGAAGTACCAACTCCAACAACTTCAACAAGGTAAACTGATACGCATTCGATATATTACGATTACGAAAACTATTATGAAAACTGACTTTATGATCGATTTTAAGACGAACATTTGCAGGGGTGGGGCTGTACGTAAAAAGTTGGCTGAACCAGAATTGTTGACCTCTGAACAGCGACGTAAAGAACTAAAACATCAGACATATTTAAGAAATAAAGAAAAGCGAAGGAACATTTATCAATATATGTGTTCCTTCGCTTTTCTTTATACCAACTCCAACAAGGTAAACTGATACTCATTCGATATATTACGATTAAGAAAGTATTATGAAAACTGACTTTATGATCGATTTTAAGACGAAGATTTGTAAGGGTGGGGGCTGGTCGTAAAAAGTCGACTGACCAAGAACAGATGGCCTCTGAACAGCGACTTAAGGAACTACAACATCAGACATATTTAACAAATAAAAAAAAGCGAAAGAAGACTTACATTGATAAACGAGACCATATTAACGACACATGTAGAAAAACAGACGAAGATTTGCAAGGGTGGGATTGAACGTAAAAAGTTGACTAACCAAGAACTGTTGGGCTCTGATCAGCGACGTAAAGAACTACAACATCAGACATATTTAACAAATAAAGAAAAGCGAAGTGAGATTTACATTGATAAACGAGACCATATTAACGACACATGTAGAAAAACAGACGAAGATTTGAAAGGGTTTGATTGGACGTAGAAAGTTGAATGACCAAGAACAGTTGGCCTCTGAAAAGCGACGTAAAGAACTAATCCATCAGACCTATTTAACAAATAAAGAAAAACGAAGGGAGAGTTACATTGATAAACATAGAAAATCGTATACAACAAGAACAGAAGAGAAAAAAAAGAAAAAACAGACGAAGATTAGCAATGGTGTTGCTGGACGTAGAAAGTTGACTGATCAAGAACAGATGGCCTCTGTACAGCGACGTAAAGAACTAAAACATCAGAACTATTCAACAAAAAAAAGAAGAGAAAAAAAGAAGATTTGCAAGGGTGGGGTTGGATGTAGATAGTTGACCAACTAAGAGCTGTTGGCCTCTGATCAGCGACGTAAAGAAGTAAAATATAAGATTACAGGAAGCGCTCCGAAAGGATTAGCCATCGTTGTCGTCAAAAAATGACGTCATCAACAATATCACCTTATATTTGTTTATACACGGGGGTTAGTGTAGTGTCTTACTAGAGATTTTAAAACGCAACCAACTCCCTTCGGGGGGTTGGTAAATTGTTTAAATCCCCCATTCGGGGGGGGATTAGTTTAGTTTCTTACTAAGGGGTTAAAACACTTGAATGAGACACTAAACTAACTCCCCTTTGGGACTAACCAAGGTTGGTTGCATTTTACAAATTTGAACAATCCCCCCTAGGAGCTCCGAAAGGAGCGCCCTGCTCTAGTTTACAATAATTGTTGGGCGCTGGTGTTTGTTTAAATGAAAATTTGTTAACATTATTGCATAAGTATCTTGCATGTACTGTATTATAAAGTTAAAACTTTGCATACGGTGTAGTGTATTAGAATGACGTGATGTAATACATTTGTAATGTACAGTGTGTCCACAAATTCCCTTCGGGGATTTGAAAAATTGTGGACCGCAACCAAATTGAGCTAGACACATGCAGTTTGCGGCAGATTACAGTGAAATTCTGGACGTTTTTTCTGACCTCGATGTAGGCTCCCTTGGTAGCACGGAGAACGTTCAGACAAAATTCGAGCTCTTGCCATATTCTGTGGAGCATGTCCGCCGGAATAGCCGAGATCGCCTTCCTGATACGGGTCTTCACGTCACCATATAACGGACTTGCTCCAGCGATCATGCTCCACTGAACATGGCAAGAACTCGAATATCATCTGGTCGTTCTACTGAGGTCATTAAAACGACCAATTGACTATCTCTCACTACTTCTTTTAGAATTATTTTCAGTTTCTTTGGAGTATTACGGCGACCTGAAAAGTTTATCACACAGCATTTAAAAATTTAATGTATTTATAAACCCATCACAAGCAGTTATAAACACTTATTAATGTAGGACATAACTCAAAATATCTTAGCTACACAAATATGCACACACCACACCGTCATTTTGTATGCATGGCAAAGTCCAGCTTACAATATACAACTTCTTTTCTCTCCAGCTAAATGTTCAAATTACGGTTCCAGAAGCCCAATCACATTTGACTTGGATTTCACTGTGTATGATGCAACAGCAATGACTGAACAGAACATTTTCACATCTTCAGTCTTAAGTTTGGGGCTTCAACTCTGACCAAGCACTAAACTGGTCACAAGAGTAAATGTAGCTTAGTTTTACTTTTTTTATTTTATCTCTGGGGAAAAGAGAAACGAAGTTTCCATAATTAATCTACACAATCTGGAGGCCTCAAAGACCAAAATTCACAATGTATTTTTTGTATATCAAAGAAGATGAACTACAATGAGCTTCACAGGATAAGTCATCTCAAAATGTGTTTGAGCAAGTCCGTTAACTGGTGACGTGAAGACCCGTATCAGGAAGGCGATCTCGGCTATTCCGGCGGACATGCTCCACAGAACATTATTATCCTTCCAAAGTCATCAATTGCAACAATCAAATTTGACACTTAACGATTTTAACGATGCAGTTGAAGAAGCATCGATAAATAATTTAAGGACAAAGCCAGACGCAGAATGAGTCCAGTAAAATTTAAGGAATTTATGGGAAATAAAGTGATAGTGAACGTACTGCAACCGCCCTTCCGCTGACTGTTTTTCTTCTCACTCTGGTTGCCCCGGGATCAAACCCAGTAGCGTGCCCGGTTTGCTCGCGGTTACAGCTTGATATAAAGCGGAAGGATATAAGGGATAATAATTGGGGTAAGGTTTGTCGGCGAGCAAGATTTTCCGACCCTCAGGGATTATACGGGGACTGTGATAGTTGGAGCGGCCGTGCGCCAAGGACGTGAAATCTGTGGGGATGACAAACTGCAGACCACACCGAAGTCACCTTGGAAATATTTCACTTTTTAATTCCTTTTAACAAGTTATTCTTATTTTTGGGCAGCGCGATGATTCGGCTGTTGTATTTTGATCTTGAAGTTTAATGAATCGAGGAGAAACTGTCTGCTTGCCTTTAAGAACCGAACTTTTAGAGAGCGAGCCCCAACGCAACCTCGCTTTTTATATTCCCTGATCGTAACAGTTTTTGAATTTTGAATTGAATATGACAATCCGATTCGTCCCCCAAAAAGTCACTTATGACGTCGGAAACGTGCCGAACAGCCACATTCAAATTTCATTGGTCCGAGTCGTAGTGGAGCAGCGGTCATCTGGCAATCGTCACTTCACACCTACTAGGGCGCCCCAAACCAACGGTCACTAAACCGAATGTTGGGGGAAGAGACTTTCACACGCCAGGATGGCGCCACTCTCTTTCCCAATGTGATACATTGGACAAAGCCAAAACTTAATAAAATCACTCAAATTTTGATGAAGTGAGGTGTACCAAGTATCATCTAATCACACCTCCTTCGTTCATATAAACCAGATTAATATGCCAAAGTCTGGTTTACCCCTCATCTCAAGTTTCAGTCCGTTCGGGAATTGAACCACGGACCTGGACTGGCACAGTACTTAAAATAGCAACTTGGAATTCACATGAAGGCCTGGAGAAAATTACGGAATAAATCAATCACATCAGCGGGCCTTTGGGTTGATATTTCTGACTTGGAACAAATAATGTTCAGAAAAGTTAAAGAGAAAGTGTGATTAGTTTAATATACTCTAAATAGATCTATCTAATAGATCTGGATCTCAATTGACTTGGTTACGTTTCAAAACAAACTACACTAATAAATTACGACACAAGATTGAATAAGTCCTGAGTTTCATGGTTTATTACAATTATATTGACTTATTATGGTTACTTTTGGTTGAAACATGTAATCCAAGAGAATTGACTGTGAACTGAGTTTATGAAAATGACAGTCAAGAAAATAACGGGAAACATTTTACTGTGTAACACAACGTAAAGTGCTTGAAAATGAATCTGCTTGAACTTATACTCTTCTATGTAACGTGTACACGGCATGCATTGTAATCATATAAACCCATACATTTTATGTCACTTAATAAAAGTCTGTTTTAAGAAGTAATATTTGAAAAATACATAATACCTGAATTTGTTCTTCTGTGACTAGATTTTGACAAGATACCAAACGCTTTTATGCTAAACATAAAATCTTGGCTAAGGAGTAGAAACATTCGTACATATATTTTAAGTTCCTGAGAAATTAATTCGACCTCGGGTTTATGTGTTTGGTAATATGGATAAGATAAGATGAGAACGTCTTTAAATTCCCGACTCATTAATTATCTCTACTGTACACCTACCGCCACGGTGGTCTAGCGGTAAGAACACTAGCCTTGTAAGACTGGGGTCCCGGGTTCAATTCCCGGTGGTGCTCAAATTTATAACTTGTGTTGGGCAAGGCCGTGGTCTAGGCATCACGGAGTTTTCCTCCGGGGGCTTTCCCGGTTTCTCAGTGGCATCCCAACAATTACTCCACTCACACACAGAAGAAGACAATGGCAAACCACTTCTGATCATCTCTGCCAAGAATGTATATATGTATGAGCAGATCCCTGACAACCTGAAGAGGTTGGAAGGATCCTGTTCATAATATATGGACCTGTCGTCAGACAGAACACTACAAATAAAAAAACTAAAAAAAAAACTGTACACCTGCTTATATGAGTCGAGGAATCTAATAAATGTTGACGTTTAACTTCAGCTATTATAAAAATGTCAATGCGTGGCATGGAAACCATAACATTACAATATTCGCCAGAACAGAAAATTTAAAGACAACTGTAGCTGTAAATTTTATTCTGAATATAAAATTCTAACTTATTTACGAGTTTACTAATATCAGTTTGAATACGTCATATTTTTAAAATATATAACTCTGTTGAATCGATATACAAGCTCGTAAGTATACCGACGTAACATTAAGTAAGCTCTAAAAAAAAACCACCCCGAAAATAATTATAACCTCGAATCAAAATGCGTGCATGACTGTAATAACTTTGAGCACATCCATCATTTCAAATCTTCTGATCTAAGTGTGTGCTGTACGCTTAATTGAGGTCTTTAATTGGTCGAGACAATGAATAAATTGCTAGTTTGCATCTATAGAATACGCTGCTTCAGTTATGGCATACAGCGCAGAATGAGACTGTAGAAACAATCTAACCGGGACCCATGCAGTCAAGATAAAAATACAAATTGGCAGACTTTTGTTTCGTTTATGAAAGTATGGGAGCATTGGACAAGGTTCTCAAAAGAAATCTGTGAAGTGCGCTTGACGAAACTTATGAGTGTTTTCAAGTTTACATTTTCATTTACGTTTTTGTAGCAGCGGCCAGTAATTAAGAATAACGTTTGGTGGTGGATCCTTAACTAAGAGGAAATATTTTGATATTCCTCATAAAATCAAAATGTAGTGAGTGAGATCTCCAGTTCTTACAGCGGCGAGTATGAACATTAGTTATTTTCTGAGTTGTTGCGCCGTATAAAAGGACATAGCCCTGGTTATGGCGGCAGCAACACCTCTGAAACGTCGGTAAAGTTTTACCATACTACACAGCGCAACAACCGATAAGACAGACATCTTCAGTCTTTAGAGAATCTAAAGTGTCTGGTAGTGAAGTAATACGTGGAACAACATCTTAACTGAGTGTGCAACAATTAATATAATTTTTTTTCTAATGATTACGGCCACTGTTAAGACTCTATAACCCTGAACTCTAGGTTAACTGGCGTAATGTAAGTAGGAAATACAACATCGTTCAACCGCTTTATGGAAATGGTTCCCATCACAGGACCATTCGTATTGACCCTCATGTGGAACCGTGATTTGTTGCTACCTAGATCACTTTATGCTTATATCATCCGATTATGAAATGACCATAACAACATCTCTCACTTAGGAATGTAGTGATGTGTTGCGTTAATTGTATGAATGTGTAAAAATATAATTCAATCTGGCATATAAGAGCAAGTAGACAGACCGAAAGAAATAATATTTATTGTTACTATTATTACTTCTTGTAATATGACGAGAAAATGAAGCCTTAAAAACCATTTCAAAATGCCTTTTCTTCATGATAATTATACAGGCTGATTGAGAAGTATGTTTACAAACTTCGTGTGCGTGTTCCAGGATCAAAAATAATAAGAAATGTTCCTATGAACGTGGGGTCGCAAATGTCTCATTTTCGAAATAATAGCCAAAAATAAGTTTCAATGAATGACTTTATATCAAAGTGAATCAGGCTTCCAGCAAAGATTTTCAATTAACGTTTGGGCAGGAATTGTTCGCGACATGCTTATTGGTCCACACATGCTTCCATCGCGTCTAAGAGGACCTTCAAATCGGCGATTCTTAAGAAGACGCTTGCCACGTCTCCTTGAAGATGTACCACTGAATACAAGAGGACAAATGTGGTTTATGCACGACAGAGCCCCAGGACACTTCTCCCGTCACGTTTGAGATGAACTCAATGAACAGTACCCTCAGCGATGGATTGGGCGTGGAGGCCCAGTAGCATGGCCACCGAGGTCACCGGACCTGATGACTCATTGGACTTTTATCTGTGGGGTCACTTGAAGTCCGTCGTTTATGAGACACCCATAAAGAATGACGACCTATGGGAACGTGTGCAGAATGCATGCCGGATGATTAGAGGAAACCCTGGTGTGTACGAACGAATTCGTCAGCCTTGTGTACGTCGTGCTCGTGCATGTGTGGATAATGGAGGAACAACCTTTGAGCATCTGTTATAAAGAAACATCCCCGTCCTTACACTTGACAATAAAGGCATACATTGAAAAATTTTGGCTATTGTTTCGAAAATTAAACATTTGCGACCCTATGTTCATAGGAACATTTTTTCTTATTTTTGATCCAGGAACACGCACACGAAATTTGTAAACATACTTCTGTCTCACCCTGTATTGTTTCCTATGGAAAATCAAAAATCTAGCTGCACGTAATTCTATTTCCTTTTTCTGCATTCGATCTCTTAGTCATAATTTTGGCCTTTCTGGCATTAATTTGTCTTGAAAGAAATTAATGAATATTTGTCCAGGGATTGAAGGAAATTTAGTAAAATTACAATTATTCTTAAAAACGGAGAAGAAATTAAATGTATCTCTTCAGCTACTGAACTGATATTGCTGTAATATCTCAGGAATATTTAATGAAATTTACTAACTATGTTTATTAAACCCATTCAATCGGTGACTCGAGGCGGGGAACGATACCACCTTTTCACTTGAAGATAACTGGTTATTGAACTTCTTTCATTTGGAATAAACGTTTCATTTTAAACATGGTTACGTTCAGTGCACAGGCTACTAGTAGAAATGTCAAGTTTGGAAATACAGAACTCAACGCATCTACTATTGATAATTATGCGCCAGGATTTTGTATTGGAGAGCTCGTAGATGAGTTTAGGCCTCAAACTTGTTGATCTTGGTCAGGATACTGCGCTGGAAGCCTGGTGAGAGAGTGAAATCTGTGTACCTGCACAGAACCTACGGCACGAAAATCTACAGACAAGCCCAGTAGAAGAAACTTCTTTTATTGTGACTTCACTGGGTGACCTACAGTCACTCCCAGTTGCCTGACCGCTGTCCATGTAATGTGGGCATGGCTTGGGGTTAGGGGTGGACCTGGCATTGATAGGTTTATGAGTCCCGAGAGCGGCCCAAATTTTGTTGTTCACGTTTGTCCTGTATAAAAAACCTCGTGGACGCAAAATGAATCACTCAGTACCATGCATCACGATTCAACATGGGGGAGAAGAGACTGGTTATTTAATTCCTAATGGTGGACAGTTGTGTGTAAGTGGGTGGGGCTGTGCGAAGTGTAGTATCTGAGGCGTGAATGTCTTCCCAATCAAAACGAGAGAACAGGAATTTTCATATTTTAGTTAGTGTTTCCACAATTTTAAAGGTAAAAGGTAAGCTGTCCCTCTACACGCCATGTAGGTCGTTTGGGGGGGGGGGGAGTGGAGGTATAGCTCCTACTCTTTCTTGACCTCGACACTAGATGGGGTGAGTGGTCAGAATCACGCCCCGGCCGCTCTTTACCCCCCGGGAAAGGACCCCGGTACCCATTATATAGGGGGCTGGGTGGGTCTCAGAGCCGGTCTGGACGCAGAGCCTAGAGGAAGAATCCTCTGCCCCGTCGGGGATCGAACCCCAGTCGTCCAGCTAGTCACAATACTGACTGAGCTATTCCGGCACCCATAAGTTCAAAGACTCATTACTTATGAAACATTGGCAGAAGTGTCTACTTTAACAAGCGCACGTCTTCTCATAGCAAAAGTTTCAGATAATGGCAGGTATGTCGTTAGACCTAGTCACCAGTGTTAGGTGGGATTTACTGTCATACATAGAGAAATACACACACAACGTTGATGTTCACAGGCGCAACAACGCAACCGCGACCAACAACGGAAACCTCAACTTAGGCCAGTGGACATAAAGCTAAGTAATTCGATTTAGATAATACATCAACTCTTGTGAAATTAACGTCCAGTGTGGTATTATTTAAAGTATGGTTTTATAAACTACCACTTTTGTACTTTATAACAAACCATCGTCTTGTGAATTGTATGATTTAATATGAATTAATTTGTTTACCACAGATGATGACCTCTTGAGGTCGAAGTGTAAACAGTTTTGTTTATATGCATGATTTTATGCATTAATACACTTCACGGTATGCAAGGTTTTAAGATTAATTCAAGAAGTATTTAATTTTTCTATTTTGAAATATAGGCTAATAGTCATTCGGCAAGAAAGGGTAACGAAGATGTGTGAGATCCAAATCAACAATGTTTAAATATGGACCTACAAAAATAGTCACCTTTTATATGAACTCCTGCGTGCATTGTTATGTTACCTAAGAAACTAATTGTTAGTTATTTGTTTACTCTGCATGTTACCTAAGAAACCAACTGTTATGTTATCTGTTTATTCGGCATTTTTGTGTTTCATTACTGCCGTCAACAATCCGCTTTCGTTATTGCGGAAAGAGCTGAGCTGTGAATCGCTTGTAGAACAAGTGCGCCGTAGAGTAAATAATATTGTGCTGTTAAAAACGTTTTAGAACTTGAACAAAGTTTGAGGTAAGGGAATCCTATTTATAATTATTGTTCATCACATTTAATGTTTTCATCTGCATTTGTGAACTCGTGTAAGAGAATTAGGCTTGTAGGCAGTTTGTATTCTTAAGGTACCGAAGCCAAAGTTACAAGGCATTATTCCCACATCATGCGGCCCAACGCGTCGTTCAATCTCCGTTGAGGCTCACACGGTATAGAAATTGTTTTTAAGATTTTACATCGAGGTCGGAGTCGGTACTTCTTTACTGATTGCGACTCCACCTAAAATTGCATCCGACTCCACAGCCCTGTGGAGAAGTCCGGAAGAATTCCTGGAAAAGTCCTGGATAAGCCCTAAAGTAGTACCGGAGATGTCCGGGAGAGGTTATGCGGAATTTCTTTGGTCATGTAGAAGTGCTGGAGAAATCCTGCAGAAGTCCTGGAAGGTTATTTGGAATTCCTTGAGCGGTGGTGGTTTCGATCTTATGCGGATCGGTAATTTTGGATTCGTTTAAGTTTGATTGGGATAAGTAACATTGTATTAGGTAGCGTTGTGGGTTAGGTTGGGTTGGGTTACGTTTGGTTTGGTTTGGTTAGGTTAGGTTTGGTTTGGTTAGGTTAGGTTTGGTTTGGTTAGGTTAGGATAGGTTCAGTTAAGTTAGGTAAGTTAAGGGTGCGTTAAGAAAGGTTGTTGTTTTACGATGGGTTGGGTTGTCCTGGAGAATTTGTAAATATGGATCGGCAACAATGTTGAGCTTTTTTATGAACTCCTGCGTGCATTGTTATGTTACCTAAGTAAACTAATTGTTTGTTATCTGTTTACTCGGCATGTTACCTAAGAAACTAACTGTTATGTTATCTGTTTATTCGGCATTTTTGTGTTTCATTACTGCCGTCAACAATCCGCTTTCGTTATTGCGGAAAGAGTTAAGCTGTGAGTCGCTTGTGGAAGAAGTGCGTCCTAGAGTAGATAATTTATAACGTTTTAGAATATCTTCCCTCCACTCTCTCCATTTTAGATTTGATTAAATTGATATTTTCCGCTGAACATCGTGGTCTCCTACAATTGAACAAAGTTTGAGGTAAGGGATTCCTATTTATAATTATTGTTCATCACATTTAATGTTTTCATCTGCATTTGTGAACTCGTGTAAGAGAATTAGGCTTGTAGGCAGTTTGTATTCCTAAGGTACTGGAGCCAAAGTTACAATGCATTATTCCAATACCATGTGGTTCTACGCGTCGTTTCTTTGGTCATGGAGAAGTCCTGGAGAAATCCTAGAAATTTATTTGCAATTCCTTAAGCGGTGGTGGTTTTGATCCTATGCCGGTCGGTTTTAAGTTTGATTGGGATAAGTTACATTGTATTAGGTATCGTTGTGGGTAGAGCTTGTGTTGGGGTAGGTTTCGTTTGATTTGGTTGGGTTTGGTTTGGTTAGGTTAGGTTTGGTTTGGTTTGGTTAGGTTAGGATAGGTCAGTTAAGTTAGGTAAGTTATGGGTGCGTTATATAAGGTTGTTGTTTTACGATGGGCTGGTTTGTCCTGGAGAATTTCTATCGTATTCATTGTGTGGTCGTTGGGACGTCCTGGAAAAGTCCTTGAGAATCCTGGAGAATTCCTGGAAAATCCGTGGAGAAATCCTGAAATAGTTCTAGAGTAGTGCCGGAGAAGTTCTGGAGACGTTATGCGCAAATTTTTTTGTCATGGAGAATTGCTGGAGAAATCCTGGAGAAGTCCTATAATGTCACTTGAAAGTCCTTAAGCGGCGGTGGGTTTTATTCCATGCGGTTCGGTTATTTTGGATTCATTTAACTTGGGTTTTAGACAAGTTACATTGGATTGGGTTGCGTTTAGGGTTAGGTTAGGTTCTGTTAGGTTTAGTTGGGTTAGGCTAGGTTCTTTATATTAGGTTAGATAAGGTTGTTTTGTTTTACGTCTGGTTAGGTTTTACCCTGAAGAATTCTAGCGTTGTTCGTGGGGATGTCCTGGAGACGTGGTGGAGAAACAGGGCTGTGCTGTCGGTAATAAAATCTCCGACATCATTATTTTGTCCATATGTTCTAACTTTTTGAGAAAGCAAACGCATTACATCGCTTGCCGACAAATTTCTACAGCTTTCTAACCTGAACTCTTCTATTTAAATGAATACCGCAAAGAACGCGAATGGTGGCATTTAGCGTGCATTATTCCGGCTTTTATTTTTCTTGGTAGTAGATATCTTGTCATGACTGAACGTATCTGTTCCCGCTACACTTCATGGACAAATTTCCCGTTTGCTTACTAGGTGGCAGTCAGTTCGTGAAAGTCGGATTACAGAAGCGACAGCAATATAAAGTGGTTAACTCAGATAATTCAATAAGCCACATACAAAGTGTGAAACATGCCTCCTCGTAGATCGAGAAGTAAAAGGAAGACGCCAGCTAAAAGAAAATCAGCGAGGAAAGTTAAGCGGCGCGCAGTTTCTAAGAGGAGGAGTAAGTAGAACCTCACCTATATCAATATTAAAGCTGAATATATTAGTGGTCGAGACTCATTTTAGGTTTATAAATAGATTCAGTTTTTAATGCTGTGTGATAAACTTTTTCAGGTCGCCCTAGTGCTCCCAAAAAAGCTGTGGGAGCAAGAGCTCTTAAGAAAATTATAGCAAAAGCTGCAAAAGAAGCAGTGAGAGATAGTATGAAGGCTAGTTCTGCACGTAGACGGAAGTCTGTCTCAAGGAAATCAACTTCTCGTAGATCCAAACGCAGCAAGAGGAAAACGTGAATGTTTGTAATTTATGTTTCTCATACAAAAATGTTCATCCTTGAACTATGATTAAATAGCCATTAACAATTGTAATACAGTGTGTCCACAAAGTCCCTTCGGGGTTTTGAAAAATTGAGCTAGTCACATGCGGTTTACGGCAGATTACAGTGAAACTCTGGAGGTTTTTTACTGACCTCAGTAGAACGTCCAGATGATATTCGACCTCTTGTCATGTTCTGTGGAGCATGTTCGCTGGAGCAAGTCCGTTAACTGGTGACCTGAAGACCCGTAACAGGAAGGCGATCTCGGCTATTCTGGCGGACATGCTCCACAGAACATGGCAAGAGCCCGAATTTTGTCTGGACGTTCTCCGTGCTACCAAGGGGCCTACATCGAGGTCAGTAAAAAAGTCCAGGTTTTCATTGTAATCTGCCGCAAACCGCATGTGGCTAGCTCAATTTGTTTGTGCCACAATTTTCAAAATCCCGAAGGGACTTTGTGGACACGCTGTACATTTCAAATGTATTACATCATGAGATTTACTGTTTTGTGGGCTTATGATAACATTTATTCATGCAAATATATTACTTGAATTGCTTGCATTTGAAATTGTTATTATGTAATGTACAGTCGGTCCATGCATAGACATGCTTCTGTTTTGCAATAAAAATTTATCTGCAGTAGTACAATTTTTTTAAGAGTTATGGAGTTCAGTACTTTCAGAATTTCTGTCTTTTAGATCATGAATTTTACTTTCAGTATAGTTTGATTATTTTAATGTCAGTGGTGTTTTCAGGTCTTTAATATTTTGTTTCTTTATTTGTATTTTAAGAGCCCATGTGTTTTTGTTTCTTTCATATGTCTCAATTTCCTTTCTGTTCTCAGTGCCTCCTATGTTTTGTTGTATTAGTTTTTTCTTTCTTTATTTTGTGTTTTCAGGTTCTTATTATGTTTTTAAGCTTGTCTTCACTGGTAAACCTTACTTCTTAATAATTCGGAATCCCCATTCCATTGGTCTTGGCTTTAACTTCTGCCAGCCATGTGACATGGCTTATGCACAGTCCAGCTGACTGCATGATGCAGTAGAATATCACGTCCTTTAAACACCACCTCCACCCCATGACTTTAGACAATTTGTAACAACTTTCTCTGAATTAAGGTACGATTAAAAAGTGGTGTAGGTTGGTGAAAAATAATATGCATGAAATGTGGACATAACGTTGTAAAGTGTTTATAATGATTGAAAGTGCATAATTATTTTCAAATAAATTGTATCCAGAGACACATTGATGTGTGTTGCAATCGTCTTTTGCCTGGAGACATTCGTTTCTAAACTGTGTCTTAGTTTAAGGTGTTATAATTTACATAAGTCTTTTGATATGCACTACAGTAACTGGAGTCACAGTCTCATACGTTTAAGTTTATACAATTTCTGTCAAGGTTAATGTTCAATCTGTTTCAGTAAATTGGCCAGGACAGAACTGTGCATTAGGAGTAAAAGGCATTGGAATCAGAGGGGAAGATCAGGGTAGTAGATAAAGAATTATATACTGTCCAAGATGTAAACATTATTTTCCATTGACCACTTGTAGATCAGTCTTCCACTATTTACATGAATCCTTTAAAAAGTCATGTACCTCTCAGTCATGGTCTTCTGGGTTGTGATGCTGTGTGCTCTTGTATGCACCTACCAACATCAGTGATTTTTAAGGGATTCATGTAACTAGCAACAATTTATGATGCCTTTATTCCTAACCTCTTATGGAAATAGGACATAAATATTTCCATACTTGGTCCTTTTTATTTTGACGTAAATACATCCATACGGAAGGGTCATTCGGCAAAAAAGTAACGAAGACTGGTCACGAAAAACTCGAGGTGTGGCTGTGTCGGGGACACGGCCGTGGGTTTTACTTGAATACGTCTGCGGTAGCGGGTAATATTTTCTTTTGGGATTTGGGAATGAAATGAAAGGAACGAAGTGTATACATGGCTTTTATTTAGCATAACAAATATATATAGTTTCCGATGAGATACGTTGCTTGTATTTCCTCTGGGCTTTTCGGTGTGTATGGGCCGACAACAGAAAGTTTAAATTTTTCACGAATTATTTTTGATTTGTCACCAACAAATATTTTACAAAGTTGGCTTAAACCGACAGATCTAGACGAAATATTTCGTTTGACACCAAAATCAGCGCGCTAGCACATCGGAGTCGCGAGATATACTGCCCGGAAATTTTCGTCCTCGCCGAAAATTGCTGCCAGTCGCCGCGGTCCCCCACCCGCGCCTCGCGCAGTCGCGACGCCAACTCAAGGTCATGCTCGCATCGTAGTAGTACACCCGATCGAACGAGACCACATTTATTTCAATCGTGTTATTAGTCACGAGGTTTTAGTGTCGGTATAGATCACCCTGTAAATGTTACATCGCCGTTTCCGTCCTGGTACCCCATTTGTCGGTCTGACTTTACAGACGTATTCACGTCAAAATGTGTAAGATCAATATCAACAAATCGACAACAGTGGTTACCTAGGAAACGTCATCTGTTTACTCGGCATTGTTGTTACCTATGAATATTGACCAAATGTTTGGTAAAGTGTTTTAACCCTTCAGGGGGGTGAGTTTAGTTTCTTACTCAAGATCTTTTAACCACCTTCCTTTCATTGTATTTATTGACTAAATATAATTTAAATACAGAGACGTATTTACGTGAGATTCTCCGGAACCGTGGTTCCACTACCACTTTTTAATTTTGTTGAATTAAATGTGATATTCGAAATATTTATTTTTTTCGTTGCATATGTTTTTCGTGTTTAATGAGGAATGGAAAAGATGAATCGTAACTTAACAATTTGTAATACGATATATTTATCTATTTGAGCACGGTATAAGAAATAAACAGATAAAACTTTTTTACATGAAACAGAAAGCTGATTGAAATGTTTTATGCCTAATTTGTGATTCCGTTACATTTTCAGAATCGTTATCACATTGTCTACTTTCAAAAATACGAAAATAAGCTTTCAGTTACGTACAAAAAATATTTCGATCGCTTTCATGGCTAGAATAATTTCATTTAGAGAAGTCGTATAAAATGAACGCGTAACTGATACAAAGTAACCTGGTAATTCAAACGTTAGTCGTACTCCATACTAATTGTCGTTTAATAGGGACAGAAGAAGTTAAGTTGTTATCGAAATGGTTTGAATTTGGTTTTCCTGCACTTCGTGAAATATTGTGTTGATTAATGTAATTTTACACAAAATACCAGAAAGCTTTCCTTCCATGTATAAGCTATTGATGCTCGGTGAAAATAATTGTAAACCTTATGACACATATCAAACCTAACAGTTTCAAATATCTTTATATTTACAAACGAACTAGGATTGTATTATAACATACTACATGGCGTCTTACAGTTACACTGATCCTCTATTTTACAGTGTTTTCCAGTTCAGCTGATTCTCACGATGTATAGAATGTAGTCGAATCTTTTTAAATATTCTATTTCTGACGCACGGCTTCTTGGACTTAACTTGTTGCTCTGCCTTGCGCAGCAGTTACGTTGTAAGATATAACATGATGATATGAATGTCATCAAATACATACATTCCTTATTCCCTCTGCCAACTGCCGTACGTAAATTATAACACTTACATTTTAGATTCGTGTTGTTGTTGTTTTTTTGTTTTTTTATACTTTGTAACAAGCCGCTGTCAGGAATATTTCTTCCAAAATTCCTCCTATGCACAGACACGTGAGAGCGGTGACTTCGTATGACACACATCATCATTTCAGTAGGTCTAATATTACTAATAGCGTGAAGGCTATTACAAAGGAATGTTAGGGAAATGTTTAATTCAACAAACCCTAAAGTGAAGATGAGTGTCTACTGAGACGTTGCACCGGTAGAAGATTATATCAACGTTTCAGTAGTGCATGCTGCCTCCATCATCGCCCTGATGATGTAGGTCCCACAACCTCACACAGCCTAAGGTGTTTCTAGTGTAACAAACTAGGCGTTGTGGTGTAATAGGCACGCCTTTACGTCGACTACCAAAAAGTGTTACGTTGTGGCAACGCCTTACATTGTATGCGAACCTCAGCCGGTTTGATGGACCATATGACGGATGTTTTCATGATTTGCCTACGTTTTACCACAAATATGTGTGAATAGTGAGTTAAGGTAGGACGCGATCATCTGAATTCATACCGCTGTATATTAATTATCGTCCCATGTTTTTCTGCATCGCACATCTTGGTTTAGGCGACAGGCCCAGTGGCAAATTTCACTTCTCGGCTCTGTCAGTAGTCTGTTGCAGGACTTATTGTTTTCTTTCCGATTATCTTAATTCATTTCATGAACGTATGAAAACGTGCTTCATGGCACAAACATTTTGAACGATAGGTGAGATTTCGTGTTAACGTATACCGCGAGTTAGACGATGACTGCCTTCTGGTAAGTTACCTTGTTGTCTGGCAGATGTTTGCTGAAGTACGTATCAGAAGTTTTCGTTGCCTCCGTCATCAGGGCGATCATCCTAAAACATACTTAGCTATTTTTCTCTTGAACTAAGATGGCGGATTTGATCTAACATGGAGAAACAGCAATACGTAACTAATATGTATAATTTATCGAGGTTTCCCTGTTAAACAAGCTGGAGTCTTGAAATATCCATAGCTTCAGAATCTTGAATTACAGTCTCACATATATTTTTCTTAGAATGTATTATTTCGGGGCACTGCAATTAAACAGATTCGAAAGAGTTCGTTGTATTTCGCTTCCAAGAATTTGTCCATTTGCAAGATTTACAAAGCCAGTATTATCACAGACTTCATACAACCATGAAAACACGAGAAACGAAAAATATTGACAGTAATTTATATTATATCAAATGATTGAGTGACAAACTGTTATGAAACTCAAATGCGGTTCTGATCTGTGCTGCTTTTATTTAGGTTAAATTTGCCACCATAACCATTCCCAAAGTTTATTTATATATATATTGTTTTTTTTGTGTGCGTGTATGTGTAGTTAATTTTTACTTAAGTTATCAGCGGGATAAATTTTTCTTTTAATGATAAACCGTTAAGTAAATTTCCGTCGACTTTGTATGCACAATAAAAGAGCTTATTAATATCTCTTTACTTGCTGTGCTCTGTAATATCTAAGATGACCGACTGTAGCTTATAGCATGCATTGCGATTGATTATACATATAAAATGTTTCTGAATGCCTGATGTAATATTTAGGAAAGGGGCCATATTTGGATTTTACAGCGTTCCTTTCCTACTGTGTGAAATATTCTACCACCGACTATTTACAGGAACACATTTACAAATTAACACTTTTCTGCAGATATGCTGTTGAAGAAAAATGTAAAATATGTGTGGATAATACTTTCAATTTCATATTTACATGAAGCTAAGGTATTTCTTTATTTACGATTAAATTTTTGACACTTATTTCCTACGTCATTTGCATTGTCGTCTTTACATTTTCTCATTTTAAACTCACACGCGCTGATATAAATAATGGAAGCGGCATGTTCAGTTTAAGATAGTATTCAGTCACGAAAACACTTTTCACATTTTTGTTACCGTTTGGAATGCACTGGAAGCTGTATTAATCTCATGACGTTTCCCAGCAGTCGACAGTCAACGCAGAAATCCGATTGCGGTAGACTGTGTTATGAACTGATTATTCAGCAGTCTGGGTAAATGCAGTGCGATCAGCTGCAGACGTAGAACAGAATAGCACACGCTGAGACCCAAACCACGTTCCACTGATTTTTGTCTCTGTTAGGAGATGGGGATGGTTTTGAAGCTGAGCTGTATGCACCGGGGGGCTGTTTGGCGGGATGCGGTCCCATCGAGGGCAGAGTGTAATCTATATCATAATCTGGAATGGAAAGATGTTATTAGAATTGGTGAGATTTCAGGTTATCGAAACGTCGAGTATAAAGGTGACTGTCTTCTGGGTTTTTAACGCCGTGTAGTCTGGTAGAGGTAATTTCCACCTCCTTCATCAGGGCGAAGAGATCGCACGGCGCAACAGCCCAGACGACAGCCATCTCCGTCAATATTTAGTTGTAAAAATTACTTTATTAACTCATTTTATCTGAATCCCTCCATTCCTCGAGATCAATGTCGCTTTGAACTTGGTTCTCTGATGAGCGGTCTTTCCAGCTTTTTCCCTTGCCTCGCGCTGTAAATTAAAGAAACGCCACAAGACATTCTCGTATCAGCATTAATTATGAATATGTAGTGTCTGTATGACCGAAATATTTATGAATAGGAGCTTGAATCTACAATTTTTCGATACGTTTTCTCTGCATGGGCGTGACGAATTGGCATTACGGTTACATTCATTATTGATCCCGGCACACGGATTTTGAATATCGCCTAAAATTTAGAATTAAATGGTGCAGATACCTGTCAACAAAACGTAAATAGGGCAGGCTGACTATATATACTTCCTAAAGGGCGACAATTTGTTATCCAGGAGATCTGTAAGAGACTGTAATGTATAAATCTACACTTGGTCTGATTTTGTCGTTGTAACAATATATGTGAATTCAATGACCGGCCTAGATAAGTTACAGGACACCGTAAGACCAGCCATAGCGCGATGTTTACAGAATTCCATTTGTAATACCTATTAGGAACAAATTTATTTATTGGACCCAACACAATATGCTTAGCAATTAATTGTTTTATTAATATTATTATATACCTATATATTTTTACCACCAAACGTTTGATATTTCGGCAATGTATTTCGCCATTCGTAACCATTCCAGAGAAAATTAACATTTCACACAAATGCTGCACGACACGAAGTGTAGTGTTTTATGTAACTTTCTTCCTGTTTGTGTCGTACAGTGGTAAAAACGCAAACGTTGACGTGGAGATAGTCGTTGGCGCTGGAATCACTGAAAGTATAAATTAGAACCTATTTACACGCCGTATATAATACTTCATTTATTTATATGCAAAAAAACCGCTGTACACTAAGTATACCTTCATGTCAGTCGTCACCATCGGACTGAAGTTTCAGTAGAGCAAGTACCAAAAATTTATCACTGGAAAAGATCCTGAGCCATTGACATCCGCATTCCGTCCTTATAAATTTATTGCCAATGCTTTCCATCTTAATATTAGCATATAATCTCCTTCTCGATACTGTAAATTGTTCAGGATTTGAGAATAAATTTAGAGGTAGAAATCTGTGCCAAGTTCAAATGTTTGTTGGTATCTACGAAATATTTTGAGTAAATAATTGACAGCAAGACTTGATTTTAAATCTAAAGAACATGTCAGTATACAATCGATCTTCATATTTATTTCCGCATTCATGTTGTTTATACAGTATTGTTACATGTGGTGGTCTTGACAAATTTTACTGAAATATTATGAATTAAATGCATTTTTTCGGTCCATGTGTGTGAAGGATGATTTGGAATTCCAAGTAAACTGTTTTGTACAGTAAACACAAGATATTTTTTGTATAAGTTTAAAGTAGGCAATGTTGATTCAGCTCATTTAATATATTTACATCCTTGACAAAATCCACATAATGTAAATAACAGCCAGGTTTTAAAAAAAATCAGTTAATTTCTTCATTATTATTGCGCTGCATCAACAGCCAGAAGGCCAATAACAGATACAGCACAAGAGAAAAACACAAGAGCACGATAACAGGGATTATTAAAAAAATACGTGAGTGATGAGGAAATTTATACATAAAAGCAACTTGCTACTGAATACGTCAATATCTCTGTAATTCAATTCAATTCATTTATTAAAGTGCTTGACAACAGCCAAAAAGGCCAATAACAGACAAGCACTAAACAACAATACAAACATTACAAAACAAAAGCAAACAAACAATGAACTGAATAATAATTCAATTCAATTAATTCAATTAATTTATTTAAGTGCTTGACAACAGCCAGATAAGGCCAATAACAGTCAAGCACTAAACAACAGAAAAGGATGAAATATAATATAATAATAACATTAATTTCTATAATAATAAAAATAAAACATTACAGATACAAAATCAAACAAACAATAAACTAAATATATAAATATCAATGTTAAATTATTACAAAATAATAATCAGTAATAAACTAAATATACCTAAGTAAATTATTCAATTAAAAATACTAAATAAAACAAAACAGAACGAACTTATAAAATTAATACCACAAAATAAGATAAAATACAGTCAGCACAGGAAATGAATAAACAAAAAAAAACGATGATTATTGTTTAAAAAGCTGACTGACATCAGTAAGCAAAACAGAATCTTTGTTAAAGATGTCAATGCTCATACAGACTGCATTGGCAGCAGAAACACATCTGGCAGAGGGACTGGCCTTGAAATTACGTTGTACAGTAAAGGTGGAGTAGTCTCTGATAGACCTAGTGGGTACGCAGAGACTAACTGTATCAAAAACAGATGAACAACTAATTTTTCCTTTAAAAACATTAATGAGGAAAAGCGCATCAAAAAACCTCCTCCTTAAATGTAACGATAAGAAGTTTAATCTAACTAGTATATCGTCATAATTATAGGCACAAACGCCATTAAAAAATCTAGTGTAACATAGAGCTACAAATTTCCTTTGAATCCTTTCCAATTTAAAGGAATCAGTATTAGTAATAGAATTCCAAACAACGGATGCATACTCAATTTTGGAACGAACTAAAGTACTGTACAAAACCAATAGGCTATCAATAGTGTAGAAGGAAGAAGTTATGTACCGAATCAAGCCAAGCATTTTTAAGCTTTGTGAATATATATAGTTAATGTGCTGATGGAAATAAAGCTTACAGTCCAGTAGAACACCGAGATCTTTAACACAATAAGAACGTGCCACCAGATTGTTACACAATTTGTAATTAAAGTAAATACTGTTTGTCTTTCGGGTGAACGATATAACAGTCGTTTTACTTAAATTAAGTTGCATCCCATTCACGAGACACCAATTTTGCACTGAATGAATATCAACCTGTAACAGTTTGCAGTCATCAACATCGCTAATACTCCGATATATCTTTAAATCATCAGCAAATAAAAGGCACTGTGAGTTATGTATGGAGTCGCAAATATCATTAATAAATATATTAAAAAGTAAGGGGCCTAGGGTAGAACCCTGAGGCACTCCACACTTAACACGATAAGGATAAGAAAGCATTCCTGATACACGAACAAAAGATTGCCTGTCAGAAAGATAACTATGGAACCAATCAACATAACTAGGTGATAGTCCAAAGTTTCTAAGTTTCCTAAGAAGAATATTATGAGGAACTAAGTCAAAAGCTTTAGTAAGATCAAAGTATACTGAATCTGTTTGTCCTTGAGTACTGACTGAAGGTAAAACGGAATTAAGGTAAGTAACCAAATTTGTTGCTGTGGAATTAAATTTACGAAAACCATGCTGTGAGGGATTTAATCTGTACTTAAAAAATTTTTGCAAATGATCATAAACAATAAATTCAAATATTTTGGAAAAGTTATTAAGAATAGAAATGGGTCTATAATTACTAACAGTGGAACTGTTACCTTTTTTAAACACAGGAACAACAGCAGTTTGTTTCCACAGGGACGGAAAGGTGGCACTAGTTACACTTAAATTAAAAATATAGGTTAATAAGGGAGTAAAAATATCAGAACAACCCTTAATTACTAACGAAGGAATTCCATCTAACCCCACACACTTTGAGGGTCTGAGGCGCTTAATCGCCTTGCTAACTTCAGTAGGAGAAATAGGAGCGATGGGCAAAAAATCTGAAGTAACAGTATCGGTGGGACTAACAGACCGAAAAGAAGTGTTAAAAATTGATTCAAAATGGGTAGCAAATTCATCAGCAATGTGTTTAGGGTCAGTGACAAACTGATCACCAATTTTTAGCTGAATGAAGGAGTTATCTTTCCTTTTGAAATCTGAAACGTATTTCCAAAAATGCTTAGGGTGAGTCTTAAGACATGCATGCACATACAGAACCTGTTAAGTTATCTTATAGAAGGCAAGCATTTGAGAATTTGCGTAATGATTTCTAGCTGCTAAATCACAACGATCATTCAGTAACATTATTCTGGGAGATTCTGTTTAATCTAAATTACGTTTCCTTTTCAAATTAATATCGTCTTTGTACCCTGTGTCTTTAGGAGGCATGTATATTTTCAATTATTTTTGTGAACCACTGGTAATAATTTAAGTAGCTCAGTCAGTATAGTGAATGACTACGGACTGGACGACCGGGGTTCGATCCTCGACGTAGGCCTCCAAATCGACTCTGGGGTCCGCCCAGTCTCCTCTCCAATGGGTACTGGGTCCTTTCCCGGGGATAAAGCGCGGCCGGGGTGTGAAGCTGACCACTGACCCCCATCTAGAGCCGAGGTTAAGAATTAGAAGGAGCTATACCTCCGATTTCAAGTAAAGAGACAAGGGTAGTTTCTTATAATACACCCCTTTTGATGTAGTTTAAATCGATGTAAATTCTAAATGTATATACAGAACTAAATATAAGCAGAAAATCTCTGTTCGCTAATGTGGCTCTGCAGTTGTTTGTCATTGCTAACATTAAAGGTGAATCAGATTAAAACAAAATTGCTTTTAAATCACCAAGTTCCGATCAGTAAACTGTGTTCTGCTGTTTGTTGTAAATCTACGTCTTCTTTGTTGGGTTTCAAACAATTTTCACAAGGGATTTTGTGTCGAGTCACAACACGAATCTGTGTAGCACACAATTTTTCTTCGTATCTGAGAATCGTTGCTGAAAATGTTTCTGTTGGCTCAGTTGTCATTTCGTGTGGCTGTGAAACTAATAGCCTATTAAGACAGTGGTCTTAATAGGATATTAGTGTGGGTTATTATTAGACACTTGCCGACATGCCAGATTATGACCATGTTATAAGTAAATTATGGCAGTAGTGTAAAATCTGTATTACGACGTGTTACATACTCACTCCAACTAGCTTTGCTGGTTAGCAAATGGTTGTCTCTCCGCGGTAGAGTATTCAACTATTCAAGACATTTCCTGTTGGAAAGGTCTTCCTGAATCCCCTAGTATACTCTAAAAGTGGAGTTCAGAAACACAAACAAGTGTAGCCATTAACATGTGTGTGTGTTGACACAACTGTATAGTTACATTAACCAGTTATGAGTGTACGAGCTTCATTCCACGTGACTGCAATGTGATTTTAACCCTGTTAGCATTACCAAAAATGTGAAATCTTGGTTTTGGGTGCGCGTTTGTAACTCGTTCGCGTAAAAATGTTACATTCTTTCCACTGATTTAGACAGACCCAAACGGAGAATTTATTTTGGAATGAATCTATTAAGATTCTGAATGAATTACATGTGAAGTTTGTTGTCGTCTTCTGTTGTGCCAAGAATTAAACTTGAGTGGGAAGGTAAACACTCAATATAATTCTGCATTCTCGTTTATATTTTCTAGTACAACAAAAGGCAATGATTAACATTTATTTGACACAGGTTCTAAGGGTTAATGCATTTTTGTTTGTATTTAATAACTGTTAATATATTTCTGTACATAAAGTAGGTATATGCATTTTGAAGAAACCAACCACTACTAACTTCATGGAGGAGATGCCTTGTTGAGAAACCAAAAACCTTTCTTTCTTTTCGATCAAGTTTAATAATATCATCTCATCATTGCCTATACCGCCCAAGTGTTCATCATGAGTCCTCGTTGCCGTGTTGGTGGCGGTGCTAAGCCCCTCTGAAATGTCAGTAAACTTCTACCAATGAACCCAGAAGACAGTCCATTTTTTTCTCGACGCTGTCAAAACCTGAAATCTCACCTCTGCCCCTACAAAGATATATCTCTTTCAAATTTAAACTTTTTTAATCTTTATGTTTTTATTGTGTGTAAGTCAGTCAGCTATAAAAATATCAGATTACTTGCGAGTTCTTGGCGCGGGGATGAAGAGCAAGGTGATAAGCACTGCGCGCGCACGTCCACGGTTTTTTATCCGTTCTACCTGGCCGTTCCGTGCACCAACCAGGCCGTGCCGAGTGCAACTATCCACACCACTAGGCAGTTCAGCTAGCAAGTAATCTGGTCCCTACTGTACATGTACGCAGATACACGCAGGTTTCGTTGTATTGTTTCATATATATGCTAATTGTTTTTAACTTTCGATATGGAACATCAGAAAAACGTAATGTGAACCCAGTAACGATTTATACGATGTTGAAGAGTCAAGATTTGTTTCTGAGGCTCAGAGTTTTCGAGTGACGTCACCATGGTGGTGACAGATTGTGCCTTCACTTACCCGACACGATCATGTCCCCTCGTTCTGTCGTCCAGTAGTTGATAGATGCGGGGTACGCCTCGGAGTGACAATCCAGAGAAACGTCCTGCCCTAGATACGCCCCTACCAGCTGATTCGATATGGAGAGCATCGGTGGAACTGTAGCAGTACAACAAAATTCAATTTTATGTCTGTCGTTATCAGATTCCTTCAGAGTCAGAAATGTCGGCATCGGTTTCCAAATTTACGGAATGAAATGTTCACACATGTTTATTTTTCCATATAAGTTTCATGGGTCTCGTACAGTATATGCAAACTTCAACATAGGCTGTGTGCTAGAAATATGACGCAGTTTTTAAGTTGAAAAGATGTTCACTTTATTTAGTCGAAGACTGATATATATATATATATATATATATATATATATATATATATAATATTTTGTTCATTATTAATTTAAAATTAATTTATCAGAATGTTATTATGTTTATCAGACTTGTATACGTCAAAGTGTTTTGAGTAATAGCTTAGAGTATTTGACCGAAATAGTAATTTTAATATCCTAAAATAATAAATAATGTTTTATGCATTTTCATTATAACTGTGAATTTGTTATTTCACAAGGACCATGAAGCCATAAGAATCTTAATCTCGTCACTGTTTATTTAATAACTCTGTCATATCGTCAGAATATTACAGTACCCCTGTTCTCAATGTTACTTTCAGTTATTATAGACGCTTTAGACTTTAAACTGTGCTTCATTCAACTTATAAACAAGACAGAACAGTTTAGCCGCCAAACGAAGTAATTTAATATCTTAAATTATTCAGCCGGTGAGCTGACTGTAACTTACACTGAACCCTAACCCGGTGTCCTACGTGAGCGATTAAATGCGAGGGGTGCGAGTTGCGTGGGTGAAGCGGAAATATCAAACTGGCTGTTTGTGTGGCGCTGTCCTAGGTTATAGCGAAGCGATCAGGATAGTAAAGCGGCCGGATTCCGAGATCAAATATTTTGATATTTTCGCGCAGGTCGCTGCGCTGGCCAGTAAGACGCACGCGCAAGAAAGCTCTGCCTGTGCAGTACACGGAAGGGGCATGCGCAGGAAGGCCGTGTGTTTCTCTCACGCAGGACACAACAAGCGATTCCCTTATGTCATATGACATCCCATGCTGCTTATGCAGCTCGCACAGCTCGCTTCTTATCGCTTACCTAGGAATCGCTACTCTCTTGCTGATTGAAGGTGGCACTCCATTGGACGCGATGCACAAGTACGCGACTGACTCGCACGATGTGCAACACTTCGCCGTCAACAACATTCACCGAAAACCAGCAGTCAGACCCGGTGAGTACTTGATTAGCTGTCAATGACTTTTGTTGTTGTTGCGTACTGAAACTACGGCATTAACCACGTGTATTTTGTCTCAGAAATGTTGATCTTTGCCGATGAAAGTGTCTGTTCTGATTAGGGTATGGGTCAACCGTTTCGTTACTGGGATGGCCGGTTCGAATCCCGCTAAAAGTCGTGGATGTTTGTATTTCTGTGTTGTGCTACCCTGGCCTGGCAACGGACAGATCACCCGTCCGAGGAATCATAATTTTGAATTGGAGTGGGCCAGAAAGCTTAATACGTAATAATTTGTGATGATGATCTGTATCATGATCTTATTTTACCCTTGAATAGTTTTTTGCAATAATTAGACATTTTTCTTGCAATAAATAAAAACCCACGTGTAGCTCACATAAGAAGAAGGAGGATAATATAATAATTTATTGTACCTGAATTATGCATGAGCCGGGATAGCTCAGTCAGTATAGTGACTAGCTACGGGCTGGACGACCGGGGTTCGATCCCCGACGGGGGCAGAGGATTTTTCGTCTAGCTTCTTTGTCCAGACCGGCTCTGGGGCCCACCCAGCCTCCTCTACAATGGGTACCGGGGTCCTTTCTAGGGGGTAAAGCCGGCCGGGGCGTGATGCTGACCACTCACCCCCATCTAGTGCCGAGGTCAAGAATGAGTAGGAGCTATACCTCCACTCCCCCCCAATAGCCTACATGGCGTATAGCGTGACAAACTTTACTTTACTTACCATTTCTAGCAATGCGTTTCGTACACAGGAATGTGTTACCTAGAAAGGGACGATGTCTTGCGCATGTTAGTTTTTTGGTTGGTTTGGTTGCTTTCCTTACTGTGGAAAGAACAGAGCTGTGATTCGCTTGTAGAAGAAGTGCGTCTCAGACAACATAATATTATGCTACTGAAGAACAACAACATACAGTATTAAGAGAATTTTAATACTGTCCTATTATTAATTCAATATTTATAGCCGGTGGATAACAGGTTATCTTCCCTTGAACGAAGAGATAGGTAAGCACTATTTCTTATTTTATTGTTATATTTCTCAACATATTTACACATTTTCATTGAAACTTACGAACACTTTAAAGAAATTTAAACTTGTTTGCTTTCTAACACAATTTCAAATAATATTAGATAATTGTTTGAACTTTGTAATAGTGAAGTGTAGTCCTTTCTTTGCGGTACGGACTGGATTCTTATACAATATTTAGACGAGCTTCACTTTTTCTTGCAGTTTCGGTCTGCAAAATCTGGCAGCAAAAACGGCTTTACTTCTCATGACAGCTTCGCGATTCACCGAAGTACGACAGAAAATGTCACCAGCCCTGACAGCTCTTATGCGCAACCTCTCAGACTCGACTGAAGGTTCCTGAGGAGCAGGAAAGGGTGAAGAACTTCCGAAAAGCTTACGGAGCAACCAAGTTCGGCCACGTCACAGTTGACATGATGTATGGAGGTATGCGTGGCATCAAGGGGTTGGTGTGTGACACATCTGTTCTTGATCCTGACGAGGGAATCCGTTTCCGTGGTTACTCAATTCCCGAATGTCAGAAACTGCTTCCTAAGGCCAAGGGTGTGTCTGAACCCTTGCCAGAGGGTCTGTTCTGGCTGCTCATCACTGGACAAGTTCCAAATCAAGCTCAGGTGCAAGCAGACTCAAAGGAGTGGGCAAAACGTGCAGCTCTACCAACACACGTGGCGACAGTGTTGTACAACTTCCCTTCTACCCTGCATCCCATGTCGTAGTTGAGCAGTGCCATTACAGCAGGAAGTTCGGTGATCAAGTTTGCCCGGGCATACTCCTCTGGAGTACACAAATCGAAATACTGGGAGTATGTTTACGAAGACGCGATGGATCTAATCGCAAAACTCCCCGTCGTAGCAGCGACCATCTACCGCAACACGTACCGTCATGGTAAGGGCGCTGGGGCCATCGATGCCAGCAAGGACTGGAGTCAAAACTTCTCTCAGATGCTGGACTATGATAAACCAGAGTTTACAGAACTCATGAGATTGTACCTCACAATCCACAGCGATCACGAGGGAGGCAATGTGAGTGCCCACACTGTTCACCTCGTTGGCTCGGCGTTGTCGGACCCGTACCTCTCATTTGCAGCTGGTATGGATGGCCTCGCAGACCCTCTTCACGGTTCAGCGAATCAGGAGGTATTAATATTCCTCAAGAAACTGCAGAAAGAGTTGGGTGACAACGCGTCAGACGATGCAGTGAAAGAGTTCATCTGGAGAACATTAAAGAGTGGACAGGTGGTTCCAGGCTACGGTAACACTGTTCTTCGTAAGATTGATCCACGCTTCGCCTGCCAGATGGAGTTCGCACAGAAACATTTGCCCATCGACCCACTTTTCAGGCTGGTGTCGCAGGTGTACAAAGTGGTTCCTCCCATTCTCATGGAGACAGGCAAAGTCAAGAATCCGTGGCCCAATGTGGACGCTCACTCCGGTGTACATCTTCAGTATTACGGTCTGAAGGAGATGAACTTCTACACAGTCTTGTTTGGTGTATCTCGTGCCTTGGGAGTGCTGGAATCTCTGGTATGGGACAGGGCTCTTGGCCTCCCTATTGAACGGCCCAAGTCACTGTCAACTGAGGAACTAATGAAAAAGATCAAGGCTTAGAGACTTGCGCAGTGAAAGTTCGCAGAAAACCAAGAGACACAAGGCATGTTTAGTGGCCGAAATTCTTGATGGAACAGAAGTCTTAAGAGCCTAATGGTAAGTGTATGTACCACATACTTTAGTAATCAGTAACACTTTGTTATGTATTTGTGGGTTTCGCATAATTTTCAGGGTAAACAGCGATCATTTTCTTAGAGCATTAATCGGTTGATCTTTGTAATGGTGAAGTGTACTGATTTCTTTGCGGTACGGATTGAATTCTTATATAATATTTAGACGAGCTTCGCCCCTACGCAGTTGAGCTTTGGCTTCGAGAGCGTACAGACGTGTTACGTGTATCGTCTTCCAGAGTATAAGGACTGATATCCTAAGAACTGGTTGTGTGTACTGCAGTACCATTGTTTGAAGTGTTAACAGTCTACTGTGCCTTATTACATGTTGTGTCACTTGTGTATTGCAAATTTCGGGTGAGTTACTCATGCTTATTAACTTCTTTAAGTGTGGTGACTTACCACTAGAGATTATCTACCGTCGTACGAGTAATACCAGTGCTGTTGATGGTCATTACTGTTTTGGCTGTACTGTGACTTTCTAAGAAATGTGGCCTGCTTAAGTAGAACTGTACAATTGGTAATTGACGTCGATTGTTAAGTGAAAGCGAGTGGACATTGTGTGGCGACAATGGGGCGGTAAGAACTGATTACCAGCTCAGCAGTGACTTGTGCGATCGAGAAATCATCGAGAAACCGTGCGGGATCTGTGTAAAGTCAAAGCTGTGGAGTAGAAAAGATCACCAGCATACACCGTGCCCACCCAGCGGTCACCCTCAGTCAAAATCTAACGGTGTCAACATAAGCTAAGCGCCACCGCAGAAGCAAGTTTGGCGGGCTGGTGCCCTCCCACACCTGGGAATACGAACCTCAGTTAAATGCAGGGAAAAACATTAGGGGCTTACAACTCCTGACAGGTGAATCAGGATGGTGAGACCAAAGGTTGTTCAACTTAACCTCAGGCCGAAGAACTAAAACAAAAGTGACATCTAAAACGGACAAAGACTAACTAATAGATAAACCCACGAAACTGAAAAAGCAGGCAAAACATACACTTCGGTCCCCATTAAGTACTGACTTCGAAAGTTCGTTGTCAGGAATTTCAGACTCAGAAATAACGTCTATTTGGCAACAGGGTCAAGTCCTTTCACCCACTGACCCCTCAGAACACAAAGAAGGAGCGAGAGCTTCGGCAACTTCGCCAGTGGCATGCCCTTCTGGCACAAACAGAGGTTCACTGCACCCAGGGTGGTACTAAAACTGACTGGATTAGTGCGCAGAAACCGATTGAATCTGCAACAGCATCCTCTGACCTGTTGAATCATGACGAAATTGTGGAGTTAGATGACTTCACTGTCATTACCTCCAAAAAGAAACAAAAACGAGCAACTCCTAAGCCCACAATAACTGAAGACGCAATTCACACTGCTTTACCTTGCTCTCCCACCCCTGAGACTTGCGATTCTGGGAAGAGAGGACACAACATTAACCAAAACCTATACGCCCCACGAGCAAAAATCCCACAGGTAGTCATTCACCACCACTATGTAGGTGACATGACTAGACTAAATAAGGACTTTCACGCAAAATTCCAGCCGCTGGGCTTCACTACTCACAGTATAAAATCAGGAATAGCATGCCAAACCTCCACATATATGGACTACCTAAACCTACAAACCTTCCTGAAAGACAATTAGGTCCCGTTTAATCTAATCGGATCAAACGACTCCAAGCCGTTCAAAGTGGTTATAAAATGCATTCCGCCAACCACCCCTCCTAAAACCATTTAAAATGAACTATTCGCACTGGGTCTGGCAGTTCAAACCGTGATCCCAATGACCGCTTGAAGAGACAAAACCCCTCTGCCAATTCATATAGTCGAACTGGACAACGTTCCCCAGAGCCAAAAGATCTCTCAGCTGTCCCATCTCTGCTTCACAAAATTTCTGTGGAAACTTATAAGGTGCGAACCGTGCCCCCTCAGTGCGCACGGTGTCAACAGTTTTATCACGTGGAGGCAAACTGTCAGGCACCTCCGGCCTGTGCCCACTGCGCGGTTGTTCATTGCTCGTGGCAATGTGAAAAGAGATTTATCCCAAATTTTGTGCCGACCTGCGCCCTGTGCAAGATCGGGGAGCACGGCTCAAAGTACAGAGGGTGTCCCTTCTTCCGTGACCTCATGGAGAGGGAGACGAAGAACAGACCTCTGCAAGAAAATTCAAAACGAAGTCACGGGTCACAGCCCAACCACAGAGACCGCCCCCTAAAACATTCCGTGACTTCCCCCCCCCCCCCCATGGGTGCGGCAAATACCTGGACTAGGCCACTGAACTTTGTCAGGTCGAAAGTAAGGCAGCCTCCTCCACCACACCAATACAGCTTCAGTCAACCACTTGAACTTTATTCTAAATATAATTTCATACAGCCGCACATCATACAGCAACCCGCCAGGCCAGACCCCCGGCTTGCACATAGTGCTAACTGCAACATAAACCACCCCACAGGCTACAGCGAGCAAGCCTCCGAATTCTGTAACCGGCATTTCTTCGCCGGTTCCGGACAGAGCAGTCTCTCCCGCTCTCTCTGTAGTAACGGAGGACGTCGCATATGCCGAATCTTCTTTCGGCCAAAAATAACGGCCCTTAGGTCCCAAGATCAACGCAACCATGGGGATTAACACCACCCTCAAAACGCATAGCACAGAACACCTCTGCGAGGGAGAAGAAGAATACGCGTCTCAGAGAGACACACACACACATTGCACGAACGCACACATCAATACCCACACCCTCCACCTGGTCTGAGACTCGGAAACCCTCATACCCAGCAGCAGATAAGAGAATTTGTTGAAATTGTCCGGACTTCCAATCCGAAATTCTCATTCCAGTATCTTCTGAATTCCATCTCAGGAATGCTCCTGCAATTCATGCAGCACCCATATGAGAGCGCCCTCCCAATAATATTCAACAACTCCTCGGTCTCCCAATTCATGGGTAGGTTCCTCAGACACACAGACATCTTGTTCTGGAATGCCAGAGGCGTCAAGTCGAAAAAGTCAGCATTATTAAATTACTTAGAAACAAATAACATACACATAGCACTCATTAATGAAACTCATTTGGAATCTGCCACAAAATATAAGTGTCCAAACTACACGACTTTCCGGTGTGACAGGCTAAATCAGAGAGGTGGCGGAACGGCCATTCTAATCCGACGGGGTTTCAAACATTCGGAATCCCCCTTCCCCCACTCCAACATATGGAAGCGACAGCTATCCAAGTGAACATCAACGAAGAAACAATAATACTAATCTCTATCTACAACCCCCCCCCCCCCGGGCAGAATTATAGAGAGTTACCTGGATCATATCTTTTGGCAACCGGAAACAAAGTAATTCTAGCAGGCGACTTCAACGCCAAACATGTAACTTGAAACGCTCGGCAGAACAATGTAGCTGGGCAGACACTTCTAAAACACTACTACAAAAGTAATTACATAATATCGGCTCCATCTCACCCCACACACTTCCCAGACTGTAATTCTGGTGAAGCTGATATACTTGATTTTGCCATTATCAGTAACATGCTTTCCAGCTATTCAATACGTTCACAAGGCAGTCTCTCGACATCCGACCACAACCCAGTTCTTCTCAACATACGTGGTCCACTACAACCAGACGAATTGAAACATACATTCGTCTACACCGAAGCCAATTGTAATCTTTTTTCAAAATTACATTTCTGAAAACTTAAACACACAGTGCGTAGATGGGAACTGCTGTAGCAGTGAGATCGATACAGCTGTTGACCACCTTACAGACGTTCTGAATAAGGCCATGCACCATTCTATTCCGCTCAGAAGGAGAACTTTCAGGTCAATGCAAATTGCAGCATCCAACCGTCTTCTCATTCAAGAAAGAAACAAACTGAGAAATCAGTGGCAAAGAACTCACGACATTAGGCTTCGTCCTCTCATTAACGCCTTGAAACAGAAAATAGACTCAGCCATTAAAGATCAAATTTCGAACACCTGGCAGCAAACACTCCAAGGCCTAGACACTTCCAACACAAAAGACACGTGGAGGATAACAAAAAGCCTAACAATAATACACGGGCAATAAAATCCCACCTCTGAAACACGATGGCAACATTGCAATTACAAATCAAGACAAGGTGAATATATTTGCTGATACTTTAGAAGAAATACTCCAAACAAACCCAGATGTGGACACCAACTTTACCGTTAGCACAGAGCAAGTAGTAGCTGACTTCTTGATGCAACCTCCGCAGGCCTCCATAAGGCTTACAAACCATTGCGAAGTCGAATGGATTATCCGCCACCTCAAACCACGCAAGGCTCCTGGCCCTGATGGGATTCAGAACATAGTACTTAAACACTTACCACGGCCAGCCCTCAGATTTATTGCAAAAATATCTAACAAGTCATTAGCTTTAAACTATTATCCTACCGTATGGAAAAAACGCTAAAATTATCATGCTCCCGAAACCAAAAAAGGACCATGCCTCCCCATTAAATTATAGGCCAATAAGTGAATAGGCTAAATTTCCAACTTAAGGAGCTCCACATTATCAGAAATGACAAGTATGGTTTTAAACAAGGACATTCCACAACGCACACGCTATTAAGAAACATAGAACGGATCACTCACGGATTTAACAATAAGAAAGCTACAGTGGCATTGTTCCTAGACATAGAAAGAGCATTTGATAAAGTTTGGATCACAGGGCTAATAGCAAAACTCATTAAAGTCAAAATTCCACCTCACTTAATCCATGTAATTCACAGTTACCTCTAGAACCGATCATTTTCTGTATCACATGGGAGCTCTCAGTGAAGCTACCGCCCCATCAGGGCCGGCGTTCCCCAGGGTAGCCTACACTTTTTAACCTCTACATAAATGACATCCCATCCATTGAAAATGATTCCAACGTATCCATCTCAATCTATGCAGATGACACAAATATCAGTGTTTGCTCAGGAAAATTAGACATAGCAATAGCGAAATTAAACAAAGCAATAGGCCTTCTCGAACCCTAGTTTCTGAAATGGAGAATTAAGATCAACATTGACAAGTGCACCACGACGGTGTTTTCAAAAACGTTTACGCGACTATCGCTGCTCTGTTCCCACAGTAAATTTTTTTAATAAAAACGTAGCCTTTACCACCGAAACCAAATAACTAGGTGTCATTCTAGATTCCAAATTGACGTACAAGGCCCACATATCATCCGTTCTCCGTACAGCAAACTTCAGATTAAGGCAGCTATTTCCTTTACTAAATACATCCTCTAAAATGGATGCAAATTTATCGCCTGGGGGTACGCTGTCAAAACTTATTTACACAAGCTTCAGACATTTCAGAACAAAGTCCTCAGAATAATAACAAAATTGCCAAGGGTTACTCCAATTAGTACCCTGCACGAACAGACCGGAATGCCACTGATTAAAGATTATATTAAAGGACTAGCGAATAGGCTATACACAAAATCGGCCACCAGCTACAACAGCCAAATTCAAGAACTAGGTCAGTACGATGCCAGCTGTGATAAATACCTCCGCCCCCGATCCCTTCTTGCAAAGTAACCTAACCTGCGGAATTAACAAATCCTTTTGCTCAACAAATGGTCACAGGAGTGCCTATATACAGTAAAACCCCTCTAGTTGGACACCCCTATATCCTGGACACCCCTTTATATTGGACACTTTTAATTGGAACCTGCGAATATCCTATAATTTTACATGTCCACAATATCCTATATCATGGACACCCCTTTATCCTGGAACTTGAACACCTCTTTTGTTGTAAGTTGGACAGGTTCATGCACTTAACGTCGATGCTTTTCAGGGAAAGTTTTTCAGTTACATATTTTGTTATTTTGAATTTCTGACTGATGAATGCCTCCTCTCTAGAGGATTGTCTTATGGACATTGAACCCAGCATTGGAATGCATTGCACGTGTTTAACTATTCTTTTGCTGAACCCTTAACTGGACTACAGTTTTGCAGAAGACACAGTTTTAACTTCGTCAGTAATGTTCTTGCATTTGAGTTCAGACTGTGTTAACAGAAAAGGAATTTTTCTTTTTGCGATGGGGAAGCGAAAATTAGTGGAATTAACTTTAGAAAATGTTATTGAGGCTGGGGTGTAATGGGCAATGCATGGGAGTGGGCTTCAAAAGATTATTATTAATATTATTGTCATTAATTCTTAATTTAAGTAAGCCTACAGAAGTTAGTGTATGTAAGTAAATAGACTATATTGTCATTAGACCACAATCCCTCTATCTTGGACACCTCTGTAAGTTGGACACATTTTCGTGGAACCCCAAGTGTCCAACTTAGAGAGGTTTTACTGTAGTACATTGCTCTGAAACATTAACCTAACAGCAAATCTTCAAATTCAATCACCCCCGCAAATAACAGCTAAACATCAGCTTTCCTTCTGTAGTTCCCACCGCAGAGCACTACCAGTCAGTTTTGGGTTCCCACGAGGGTCCAATCCATAGATGATCACATATACCAATCCCCTACGCTGGATCGGCAGTGATCCAAAGGACACCAGACGACCATAGCAAGAAATTGGATAAGTTATAACGGATTTGTAAACCTTTTTGTAATTGGATAGGCAACGAACCGGGTGGATCGTTTCCTATCCAAAACACATCTACGCACAAAAAAATGTATAAAATTTGTTAATAAAGGAAGCACACAGAGAGAGGCTACCGTTAGGGCTCGCAATTCTAAATACCGGACTGCTGGCTAGAAGTCAGTATGCATCCGGAAGGTCCTGCGACCGGCCAACTCGACCAAGACTTTCCGTGGTTTTCCTTGGTCCTAGAGCAAATTTCAGAAATTAGTTAAACTTTGTCATCTTTCTGTGTTATGAAAACTATATTTTTATTTTGAATTACATTACTTAAAAATAAATGTACTGCCTTCTGAATAATGTCTCTGCTATGTGAACAGTTAAATTAAAGAAAAAATCAGTGCCAACTTAATAAGGTAGTAAGAATGATGCTGGAAAGAAAAACAATAGTCAGAACTGCTGATCGATAAAATGACGAGTGGTGATGATATATCTGCCTCAGAAAATTAATATAAATATAATGCTAATAATAAGAGTGATGAAGAGCCAGGTTAGCTCAGTCAGATTGCGGACTGAATGATTGGGATTCAATCCTCAGCAGGGACAAAGAATTTTTCTTCTAGCATTTGAGTCCAGACCAGCTCTGGAACCTCTAACCAATGAATACCATAAGTACTTTCTTTCGGGGTAAAGGACAGTGATGCTCACCACTCACCCCTATCCAGTGTTAAAGTCAAGGAGGAGTAGCAGCTGTATTTCCTCTGCCCCAGTCACCTCCATGGCATTAATCGGGACAGCTTTACTTTTGTTAATGGTGATGTGAGTGAAGCAAAAAATCATGAAAATTGGAAGAGGTGATGCTATTTGGAAGAGGCATGTCAATTCCAACCCAAACATGTTAAATCACAAAGAATTTCAAACCTCTAGTGACCAAGTCACATTCTTTCTTATCGTAATTTTTATGGCATTCTTGTCAGAGTATTTGCAACCATAAATTCTTCATGGAACAGATTGATACAAAAAGATAAAATTAAAAGCATATGCCAATGTAAGAAAGACACATCTGAGCAATTTGTGCCCGAGATAGAGCTCAAAGCATTTCTTGATGAAATTCTCAACATGGGCATGAATCCAAAACCAGAACTCAAAAACTATTTTTTTTTCCTGAAGACTGGCTGGACAGATGTCTGTTACTAAAAACTGTTTACTGGGAATCAGGTCTTTCTAATCTTCCACAGTTAGACCTTTGTGTCCTGACAGTTTTTTATTAACCGTATACAACGAGACTGGAAAGGCGCAGAGCCCAAAGAGTTTCTGTATCTGTTCTCTCCACCTTGGCTTCGTTTAGTTTTGGTATTTTATTGCCATAAATGTTCATATTCATACTATGACATCTTCCACATCCTTGGATTGTGCTACGAAGGATCTACGAAATGAAAATAAATTCTAATTGTAATTGTAATGCTATGCTGACAATGTTCAGATAGCTTTCCAGTTACATTAGTTAAAATGTAGTCTTGTACTCACTGCCTTGATAACAACCTTCCAAAATTAATACTTGTCTTTTAAGGCTGAGTGATAATTGTGTGTACCACCTCCTTTTAATGATCAGTGATTTTCCATTTTGCCAACAGAGTATATTTTTTGGGTTTCAAATTATTATTAGTTTACAGAGTGATCATTTCTTTAAACAGCGTCGATCAAGAGAACTTTGTAATATTGATGGATTAGTTTCTGTACAACAGGAACTGAATTTTTAAACATTATTTAGATGAAATTAAAATCCAAAGGGTTCATTATTGAGTTAATTGTGAATAGTCAATCCAACAGAATAAAGTTTCATATGTCGGTTATATTCATCACTACCCCTGTGTACCATCACCTATAATGAATTGTATGTAGCTCATTAGCTGGTGCTCCGGACTCATGCACAGATGGTCATATGATCAAAACCAACTCAGGTTAAATGCTTTTATTATCAGTTTCAACTGTAAATATGTTAGAGAATGTTAATAATTTTAAGGGGACAGAAAACTTATTATATACATACTCTATGTCAAATATAACCTCAAAGTTTTGTATTGTCACCAACTCTGTACCTGTTGACCTAAAAATAGTATTTCATGTACTTCATAGGTGCATTTATAATCTATCTCTGTACAAAATTTCATGTCTAGCTACAACTCAAAGCCGAAGACAATATTTGAAAAACTGTCATGTTGCTTTATATTATAACCGTCCTCCTTCTTCGGTTATTTGTTTGCTCCAGCTAGCTAGGGACTCAGGGTCGTTTACGGGGAATCGAATTTGTAACGGAGAGATAATGATTGACTGTTAATCTAATTATATCTTTATTATATATTTTCTTCGATACACAACTTTATAAAAATCTTAACCTCTACCGTCAAGAAACTTTCCACGACTGCCCAGACACACTTCCTCAAAAGACCACATGTGAGTCCTCCCCCTACTTCCTCACTTAACACAGACGATCCTTCGTTTTTAAAGAATTTCAGCCAGCTCGCCCTAGCAGCGTTACTCCACAGGACTCTAATGTCTGGACGGTTACAATATTCTACAGAAATATCACCTTAACAAAACAACAATGCTGTTCCTGTTGAGATTCCATGTTGACTCAAAGGCGTCTATCTACAAGACCACACGGTGTCACGACCCCAAAAGGACAACATTGTCATCTTCACTGTCATAAGCACCTCAAATTTTACATACTTTAAAAAAAGTTGCGTATTTTTTTTAAATTTATTAGCATCATTTCAGTGCCCTACATTGAGCAGTGCTAGTGTTGGTCCCATTTCACTAGTTTCAACATCCACCAAAATGTTAATATTTTAGGAAGTTAAACAGTACAAGTTTTGGGTTACCTTTAATAGCATAACATGCATAAAATGTCACCAAAATCAACCAATCAGATCTTAAGCTGAAAATCTGAAATCATCATCAGGAATTAGGCACTAGTGCCTGTTACGGCTTCAAATTGATCTTCCCATCTTCTTCTTGGCCGACCTCGATCTCTCTTCCCGCTAGGTTTGTAGCTGAGCGCAGACTTAGAAAATCTATCTTTAGGCATTCATTCCACATGTTCTTTCCATTTTCTTCTATATTCTCCAATTTTGTCAATTACATTAAAAGTAATAAGTTCTTTCCTAATGTCTTCATATCTTATTCTATCTAGTCTAGTACATCCTTTAATAGATCTTAAGTATTGTATTTCTGCTGCTTGGATTCTGCTCGTATCTCTTTTATCCTAATGTCCATGTTTCTGATCCATAGAGCAGTGTGGGAATGACCATCACTTTATAAAACTTAAGTTGTGTGTCCTGCATTTTTCCCTTTAGGGTCTTCTTGAAGGTTCCACATGTGTCAAAATCTATTTAATTTTCTACCTAAATCATTGTCATAACCAAAGATGATATCACAACCAAGGTAGGAGAAATGGGGCACCTATTCTATGATGTATTATCTATAACAATTTTCATCCTAACTGGAAGTTTGCCTTTAAATGCCATAGTTTTTGTTTTAGCTATTGAAATTTTCATATTGTAGTCTCTGCAAATTTGGTTAAGCTGGAAAGTAGATTTTTGGAGTTCATTTTCATTTGTCAAATTATTTGGTCATCTGCAAAAAGCATGGTATTTACTGAGATATTTTCATTAAGTTTTATGCCTGGATTTGCTGATTTTTTCCATATTCAGATAATATCATCAGTATACGAGGTGCAATCAGAAAGTTTCAAGACTGTGTCAATAGAGGGCGAACCGGACGTAGTAAGAGGTTCTGCCGCTAAGGGGTGCGGCCTACATTCATAGTGAATCAGTGTGCCAGCCGGCATCATCGAATTAGCATTTGTTTCTTAGTTACGGGCGTTTTGATAGTGCATTACACCGACCCTCCTGCGATTTCGGAATGGCGGATTTTCAAATTTTGCCAAAGACTCGCCAAAACGGCTACGGAAACCTATGAAATGCTAAAGCAAGCATTTGGGGAGTCCGCAATGGGTCGTGCACAAACTTTTGTGTGACATTCACGTTTTAAAAATGGCCGAACCTCTGTCGATAATGACGAGCGTTCTGGACGACCATCTTGGAGCACAACGCCCGAAAATGTTACGAAGATTCGCCAGGCCATTCACGAAGATCGACGTCGTACCATCAACGACTTGTGCGACATTGTTGGGATAGGCTATGGGACCTGTCAGCTGATTCTAAAGGAAGAACTCCACATGCGATGCATCGCAGCCAAGTTTGTGCCAAGGCTCATGTCTGAGGACCAGAAGCAGAATCGACTTCTCGTTTGTCAGGAGCTCAAAGATCTTGCAAGAACCGACCCCAACTTCCTTTCTAAGGTTTCCTCTTCCCAAAGATGAAAATTCAGCTAAAGGGAACGAGATTTGAGACGACAGAAGAGATTCAGGCAGAATCGCAGATGGTGCTTGACAGGCTGACAAAGAAAGATTTCCAGGGATGCTTCCAGGCTTGGCAGCGGCGCTGGGATCGTTGTGTTCACTCCCAGGGGAACTACTTCGAGGGTGATGGATGAATTTAATACCTGAGATAAGTGTACGGGTTTTTATAGGCGCAGTCTTGAAACTTTCTGATCGCACCTCGTAAATGCTGAACACGGTTGGTGATAACCCACAGCCTTGTCTCACACCTTAGTTGGCAAAGACTTCATTACATTGAATATTTCTTGGATCTATTAATATTTTTGTTCCTTGGTAAAGGCTTTGGCTGGCTTGAATTAGATGTATGGGGAATCCTCTCTCTCTCATTATCTGCCATAATTTTTGTCTGTAAACTCAAATGCTTTTTCACAGTCTGTGAATACAATATATGTTTCTAAGTTTAATTCTCTGCACTTTTCAGCTACTTGTTTTAAAGTGAATATGTCATCAGTACATGATCTACTGTGTCTAAAGCCACTTTGTTCTTCTTACAGCAGTGTATCCATAATATTTGCTATTCGTTTATTGATTATTTTACTATATAATTTATAAGCGCTATTTAAAAGACTTATTCCTCTATTCTCTCAGGCTCCATCTCCAGAATCCAACCCTGATTCCCCATTACAACCATGGTAGGTGCAGACATTTGCAAGATGCATCGCTGGTTCATAGACCGTGAGATCCACCCCCATTTATTCAGAGTCACCAAGTCAAACAGCCGCGTGAGCAACCGACTGGTTTTGATCTAATAAGAGCGTTCCGACCGTCACTGATCGGGACTCAGTTGCATGTATTAGCTCTAGAATTACCACAGTTATCAAAATAACTGTCCAGAAGCCAAAGGATTGGTCAGGAGATGTGTCATTATGCAGCACTGCTAAATCATATTTAAATGACTTGAACGCAATGCCTACAAAACATAATTGTGCCATTTTTGAAGAAGTGTCTTGATGCAGAAAACCATCTTGCATATAACAGAAATCTTTGAGCTCATCAAACAGTAATGATGTACCATTGCTGCCATTATGGCTGCTTCGTATTATGACACAATTTTATATATAATTATTGAATCATGTGTATATTTATTTCAATGTTTGTTCTTACAATGCACATATTAATATGTATGAAATATATGCATATTTTATTAAAGTAGATTGTTATTGTTAGACTTGTTTTTTCTGTGATGCTGTATACCCACTTGTTTGTATGCTGCTTCAATGTTCAGTAGCTTTTTCTTGTACCTCATACTGAGCATTCATGCCAGAAACACATATTTGCATAATCGAAGATATCTGGTCTACTCCTTACTTAGTCCTTTCTGAGAAGTTCTTGAAAGTACATGTGTTTGCAAATTCTGCAGGTTTAGTAATTCCTGGCTAGCAATATCAGTGCAAAGTAAGCTTGATGACTGGGGTTTGATTCCCAGTAAGGGTAATATTTTCTTCACCTCCACGTCATACTAGCCTGGAGCAAGCACACCCTCATCCAGTCTGTGTCAGGGGCTCTGTCCCTGGGGTGTGAAGCTCACCACCTGCATCTTGTGCTGAAGTTAAGAATGCATGGAGCTCTGCCTTGATTCCCCATAGGCTTT